>NC_044350.1:2891663-3106663 GCF_007364275.1 Archocentrus centrarchus | reverse complement strand
GAATGCAAACGGGCAAAAGGAGATGCTTTATAGGACAGAACATTATTTGGGCTGAGCTGTACAAAGAGAGATTTCTTTCACATTGATGATTGATATTTATTTTTAGATTTCACTGGTCAAGCACTGCTCGCCTTGCTTGCCCTGATGGAATCCCAGTGATGCTGATTAATGTGGATGCTCAACAGTAGCAGTCACTGCAAGAAAATATGACACTACACAGTTTGGTTACTGTTTTAATCCACAAAAATATGTTTTAATTGGAAATCATATCTAACTGACACAACACAAACAATGAAGACCTGTTAAGGAGAAAAATAAAAAAGGAGGTTAATTAACTTTTCAACCTCATAAAGTGATCAGCCCCCACAGGGCAAATTCAGAGAAACATCACAGGAAAAGATTTGGTATATTAGAGGAAAAAGTCTCTCAGGTTTGAATTAATGCAGTCTTGGAGTTTGTATTCACCAAGTAAGAGTTTATTACTCCCCTTTGGGTTTGGCAATCTATCAATTCCTCATTACCATCTGCCTTCTAATGCCTGTCCTGATTGTGTGATAAATCACCACGTTTTGCACTTCTGATGTGCAGGTTTTTCTTATTAACTCTTTGGAATGTTTAACTGCATAAACTATTAGAACAAGAGGAAAAAACAGCCTCAGCCTACAGTACAGACGATGTAACATATTGAAAATAAACATTAATAGAATCATATGAAGCAGCAGATCTCTTCTACCTCCCAAACACCCTGCATGAATATTTCATTGCAAAATGTGTTCTCTCCTTTTGAAACTTTATTTATTCTTCTCATCTTCTGCATTCAAATGGCAGCCTGTCAAGACCACCCTCAGGGTTCAAAATCCACACTGTTCTCTGTGTGAAATGTATTTCAGCCTTGGCATTAAGTCAAAAAGAAAAAAAACCCTCATATTTCACAGGTCTCACACAGCATCTGTAGCATATGTGCTTACTCATAAAGTCAAAACTATGTTGTATTCCTCACCAATTTTCATATGTCTCCTGGCAGAGAACGCTTCTGACTCCCGATTTGCTGTGCATTCTGAGCTGCTGACCATCGAGCTGTTATTTCCTGCAGCGCTGTGCACACACATGTAAACACACTAAAGTGATAAAGCCTTGAGTCCAACTTTGAAATAAACACCCTTTCAAAAGAATAGCTCTTGGGATGGGTGAAGGACACAGGGGATTGTTCATTCTTTGGTTCCTTTGAGTGAATGCAACGTGACAGAACTGGCTGAATAAAGCTTATTCCGTATAAGGCTTTAATGCTCTAAAAGAAGCATGCTATAAAGCAGTCACTGTACATGTTACAGAAGCACCATTAAATGACCTAGATATTTTATTATTAAGCATATCTTTCATTAGTTAATGAATATTAATGCAAATTTCATGTTCAATTTCTTATTTTTAACAGCAGAACAAAACCAAGTATGACGTGACCCTTCTACCACACATGATCTATTCATCTAAGCCTGATTTACTTGATTCTTATAGACCCTCAAGAGCCACTCATGTCCAAAACTATTAAAAACACTATATTGAATAGATCCAAATGTGTATTAATTTGCAGCTGAAAATGGTACCTGATGGTTGTAGCAATAACCGCAGGGTTCTGTCTAAAGGGGCCACATAAATCCCCCTTAAACATGCCTAAGGTAACATTTTTTTATTGCCAATATCCGAACAGATTTTGGCGCACCTTAAAAAGGGGAACCGTCCCCATTTGAAGGTTCAAGAGACTTTATTTGCCACTTGTACTCTAACCCAAGGTTTGGGTACATAGGAATTCTTGAGCAGAGCTCGTGGGTGACAGTGCAAAAAAGAGATTTAAATAGAAAATATAAAAATAGGAAACAAGTAAGTATATAAGTAAGAACTAAAAAGGGTTATTTATAACAAGGACAAGAATTTCTTACCCATGCAGGGGCAACCTTTCTCTTAGTTGCCTCTGCATGGCTGTGGAGTGACTTCTATTCAGCTAGTTGAAATGTTTATTTGGCATCTTTTGCTTCATTCAAGTCAAATATATTATTATTTACTGAGAGCATATGCATTGCTCTGTCTGTTGTTGTATGTACTGAATGACATACAGTACATATACTAGTGTAGCTAGCCTAGTTTTGGCTGACGTACATGATGTGCAAGCATCATGTACCACTGTTGTCACAAAATATATACATGCTCTTCCACTAAAAAATCCACGTCTTGAATACATCAAATATGTTAAAATGCCTAGAAACCTTATATGCTGTTCTTTAATATCACTGAACCTTCTTAAAAACGTGTGGTGGCAGCATGCAGTTCCATAATCTTGAACAGTAATGAAAATGTTCGCAAACCAAAATGCCAAGAAAATCTTTTACACACCACTGTTCTAGGTCCTGCAACACACATCACATCTGACCTTGATAAGAGCCATATGACTCTGTGTCACTTGTGAACTTTAAACAGCCAAATAAAGCACAGAGTAAACTCAGGAGAGCAGCCATTCCACAGTGGATTAGCTCATAGAGCATGGGAACAAGATCCCACTATAGCAAAATAGAAACAGATTCTGAAGCAATGCTTAATTCACTGATTACCTGGAGTAACAGGATGACGTGTCTGGCTGTGTGGTGATAGGCTAACATTATGGTGTGTGTGTGTGTGTTTGTCTGTGTCAGAGGGCCCAAGAGGAACAGAGCTCCCCCATTGGCCCTCTAGTCAAGGCCAGGACTATAAGCTGACTGTGGTCAGCACAAAAAGAACAGCTGACGTGGCCCAACTGTTGACAGAACACAGGGGACAGGACTCCCAGTCAGCTGTGTGTGTGTGTGTGGGTGTGTATATATAGGTGTGTGTAAAAGAAGTGATTTTAACCAAATAAAACTGTTACATAATGCTTACTTTTTCACAAAACTTCAGGAGAATTAAAAGACAAATATTCCCTTCTCAGGAGCTAAAAAGCCACACTCGGAGGGAAAATCCTAGGAGGCAAGACAAGCTGCCATCATCCGCTTCACTCCGATAGCTATTTATAGCTCCATACAAGCGATGAGCGAGTAAATATGATAATGATGTCACAGGTTAAAAAGGCTTTATTGTGTCACCCTCTGCACAAATAAACAGCCATGTTATTGCTGTAGATGCAGCTTTTCTGAGCAGAACTACATTTTGTGAAGGCAGCATTTTGAGCAGCAGCTGCAGTGTAACTGGTGGTGTCTGAACTTGAGCAGGGATCATTAAACCAGCCGTTAGACTGTAGAGCTGATCATTCACCGCTGGAGATGCTGTAGTTTCACATTTACATTCAAGGCAGATACAAGGATGGAGGGAGTGAAGGAAACCATGACAGCACTATAATCAGAGATTTTACCATACCATAATATCCCTGTTTTTACTGGATCTCTTCAAGCAATGTTACATTATATTGCCAAAAGTATTGACTCACCCATCCAAATCACTGAATTCATGTGTTTCAATCACTTCCACTGCCACAGGTGTATAAAACCAAATACCTAGACATGCCGACTACCTCTACAAACATTTGTGAAAGAATGGGTCAGGAGCTCAGTGAATTCCAGTGTGGTACCATGATAGGATGCCAACTCTGCAACAAGTCCACTTATAAAATTTCTTTGGTACTAAATATTCCGCAGTCAACTCTTAGCGGTATTATAACAAAGTGGAAGTGATTGAGAATGACAGGAACTCAGCCACAAAGTAGTAGCCCACATAAAAAATTAAAAAGCAGGGTCAGTGGATGCTGAGGCGCAGAGTGTGCAGAGGCCACCAGTCGCAACAGACCTCCAAACTTCACGTGGCCTTCAGATTAGCTCAAGAACAGTGTATATAGCGCTTCATGGAATGGGTTTCCATGGCCGAGCAGCTGCATCAAAGCCTTACATCACCAAGTGCAATGCAAAGCGTTGGCTGCAGAGGTGTAAAGCACATTGCCACTGAACTCTAGAGCAATGGCAACATGTTCTCTGGAGTGACAAATCACGCTTCTCTGTCTGGTAATCAGATGGACAAGTCTGTGTTTGGCGGTTGCCAGGATAACGGTCCTTTTCTGACTGCATTGTGCCAAGTGTAAAGTTTGATGGAGGGGGGATTATGGTGTGGGGTTGGTTTTCAAAAGTTGGGCTAGGCCCCTTAGTTCCAGTGAAAGGAACTCTTAATGCTTCAGCATACCAAAGATAGCAGTTTGGGGATGGCCCCTTCCTGTTCCAACATGACTGTGCACCAGTGCACAAAACAAGGTCCATAAAGACATGGATGAGCGATTTTGGTGTGGAAGAACTTGAGAGTTCTGACCTCAACCCTGTAGAACACCTCTGGGATGAATTAGAGCAGAAACTGTTAGCAAGGCCTTTTTGTCCAACATCAGTGTCTGACATCACAAATGTGCGTCTGGAAGAATGGTCAAAAATTCCCATAAACACTCCTAAACCTTGTGGAAAGCCTTCCCAAGCTGCAAAGGGTGAGCTGGCACCATTTTTCTGTCCCCAGAACAATCCCAGGCTTGGTTTGAAATTTACATTTCTTTTTAAATAGAACATCTGATTTGATAGACATTTCATAGGACGGACCAATTTAAAGATCTCAAATGGGCTAATTGAGAGCTTGCTACAAGGTACACATGTGCCTTGGGATTTTTTTTTTTTTTTGCAAACTAATTGCAGCAAAAGGTGATACTACAAAGTATTAATGCAAGGGGGCCGAATAATATTGCATGCCCCACTTTTCAGTTTTTTATTTGTTAAAAAAGTTTGACACATCCAATAAATTTCATTCCACTTCACGATTGTGTCCCACTTGTTGTTGATTCTTCCCAAAAAATTAAAATTTTATATCTTTATGTTTGAAGCCTGAAATGTGGCAAAAGGTTGAAAAGTTCAAGGGGGCCGAATACTTTCGCAAGGCACTGTATGAACTTAAAAATGAAGCTAAAGCAGGTGTGCCTTAAACCTGCATTTTTTTTAATGGCCACTGGGGACAATACTTGTGGATGCAAAAAAACTATATGAAACAGCCCTCAGCCCTGGCTCAGTCACTCATTTCAGGTCACACCGAATAGAACACTGAATACATTTCGTAAATGTTCATTCTAAATGTCTAATGTCACATTCACTTTCAAAACCCCAGCATGGCGACGCTGAAAACGCTAGTCACAGTAGCTACATACCTTATACTGTCTATGTGCAATTAAAAAGTGCAAAAAGTAAGAAATGAGTTTAATATGTCAACATGTCAGAACATTTTATGCAGTTATTTACCAACTTAGTCTAATTTTATACCCTTAGAAATATTTCTAAATTTCCCGTCAAACAGAACCTAAGTCAGTCCACACAGATACCAGATGGTGGAAGTTATTATGGGCTAACACCTCAAATGCTAATTAACAGTGAGCAGGCTCACATAATTTATGAGGAGCAGACCACAACAAATCCACAGTACAAGCCGCCACCGAAAGGAAGGGGGAAAAAAAAAAAAAAACTGTCCATAAAAACTATCACAAAGCTACCCCATCTAAATATATAGTTCTGATTTTCTCTTAGTAGGCAATATTCCCCAACTTGTGCGTCAAGGCAATACTGCAAAAAGAATACCATGTATGTAATCGGAAGACGGGGGCAGCATCTGACAAAGCAGCATTACTTAACAAAGCAGGCTGACAAATTTGTTGGCCAACAATCACGTCTGTTGTGAGTCCTTAAAGTCCAAAGAATACCTTGAAGGTATTTCATTCACTGGATGGGCCTTAGACAGATAGTACTTTACTCATAACCACTGTTTGTTACTGTATTTTAAAATGAGTGCTGTATTTAGTCAGTTGCCAGCAGCGTTGATAGTGGAATAATTGCTGTAGTCACTTATCACTTTCTGCTACAATCTGTTTCAAGTTGTTGTAAAATTAATTTATTTTCATTACAGACACTTTTTAGTCTAAGCAGTTCATCAAAAAGCTAATTTTCAGATTATTCTGGAATTCTTCCTTTCATGCAGAGCTGTATGCTGTGGATCTTACATCTCCTGGAAGTCAAACGTTTCAGTCAATGCTTCATTCACAACATTTATGACAGGAGCAATATTGCAAATACTAACTCTCTTTATGAGAGCAAGTCTTTCAAGTAACCGACAAGCAACTTGAAAGAATCACAGAATAAATCCAAATGTTCTTTTCTAATAAAAGTTTACGCCAACAATGCCCATCACGTGGTTTCTGCACAATTCTCACACCAAAGGCTGCCGACTTTTACTTTACGTGGTCTTAATTAACATGTTTGTGTTACTCTGCGGTCATTCATCTGTTCCATGTGACTGTAGTTTGGATCTTCAAACTTCTTTCTATTACTGACTTTGTATAATTTAAAGGTTCTACGAAGGTATCCCTGTCGGGTTCAACTACAAGGTCACATATTTCAATCCAGTTTAACGGATATTAATTTATATAGCGGCACCAGTTACCTCAAGGCGCTTTATCCTGAAAGATAAAGACCCTATAAGTATTCGGAAGAAAACTCCAACAATCAGACAATTCTCTATGAGCAAGCACTGGGCGATGGTGGGGAGGAAAAAACGCCACTTTAACAGGAAGAATCCTCAGGGAGGGGCAGCCCTCTGCTGCGACCGGGTGGGGATGAGGGGAAAGAGAAAAGAAAACAATCACACACAAATTCGCCACCTTCGCCTGGCATCACGTAATATGACGATCAGTTATAGAAGCAAATATTAGTTAGACTTTATTATTAGAACCATTATCATAATATTTATGGGACTTGATTGCAGTAAGATTTAGTATTCTGCCTAAGCTGATATAAAATGTTAATGATCCTGTGTTTCATAAGCTGCCGACCATAAGACGATAACTCATGTTGATTTTTTTTCATTCATTGTTGTGATTTGTGTAAAGCTCAGAATTTAGGATGTTCAGGGATGTCAAACATATGGCATGAGGGCCAGAGCGCAGCTGGAAAAAAAGCATAAATTTTGGAATTTTAACTGAATTTTTGTCAGTTTTACAGTCTCTTTACTGATGATATTACCCATCATGGCCTGTCATACACCAAAATAACTAAATAAAACTATTAAATAACAGAAAGTATGGTGTTTTTATGCTATTAATCCATTATATAACATAAAAGTTCTGTTTTTTCACTATTTACAACATAATTTTTATTTACTTTTTTTTTTTTAACTGTCAGATTAACATTTATGATAACTGCTCAGTACTTCAAAATTGTTGAAATGGTGTTTTAATGACCTCTGGAAATTGTCCCTGAAGCATGAGGGGAGGGGACTGTGTGGGGACTGTGTGCCTGCCTGTGTGAAGTTGTGTGTCAGCCGGGGGAGGCAAAGATGCTGTTGAAAATAAGCATCTAATTTAACAGTCACTTTTTTGACCACCCTAACTTAAACGTCTTTACACTAAAAGAAAGTGAAACAATTTGCAGGTTTTTAGAGGCTTTAAGGCAAGTTTTACTGGTCAGACTGGGATGGATATGGTCTGTATATGGGACGAGTGTCTGATAGTGTGTGAAATGATTCATGTCATGTAGGAAAGCCGTTTTCCACAAATATCTTGTGTGAGTTCCCATTTCTCCAAATCATTAGGTAGTAAGTGCAAAGTAAGTGTGACCAGTAGAGCCACCATGCTTGATAAATAAGGCAGACTGAAAAAAAAACCCCAGAATCGTCCTTTAAAGAAACTGAAACCAGAGAATATTTGAGTGGCTTACATTCCTGAGTGAGGGTTCATTCATACTGTAATGTAAAATTACATATATTGTATTCATCCATTCTTCATATTAAAAACAATTTTAAAAAGTCAGAATAAGGAATAATGTGTGTACAGGACAGCAGTGCCCTGAATGTGTAAAGCGTCTTGCTTTTGTGAACAACATATTACACAATAACTCAGTAAAATAAGAGCATCACTTGTGTAAAGGACCACAGCCTGCATGTGTACTTCCATCTGCTAAGCAGTTAACCTGGCATGTTTTGGCAGCTTTGACTGAACATCTCTGAATCGCTCCTGAGAGTGGCACTCGGCTGCTCTCTCCAGCACAACTACGTCGTTTCAAATTAAAAGCCGTCCACAGTAGTGTGGAGTCTACGCCAAATTCAAGGTGTTTGAACGCATTAATTGTTCATCTCACTGACAGTACCTGTCACCGAAAATCTATGATATACAACATCCGACCACTCGCCTGAGGTGGAACTCAACTACGCACAGGATGCGTAAACTTGTGTCCTCACAACGCAACTACAGTTAGGTCGCGCTTGTCTCTCCTTCAAAAACACAAAGAAAGTCACACCCACTGATTCAGACTTCGACCACCATGATCTGATACAGTTTGAGCTCCACACAATATCATTTTCATGGTGTCTATTGAGCGGTGCGCCTAGCGGGATCCATTACGCAATACGCGTGCTCAGCTCGCACCGCCTTGCGTGAGCCTGAAATAATCCCTGACACTGTACACATTACACGGACAATTAAAGAGCTGATCCGCGACAAAGTGGCGGAGAACTGGGAATTTGGTTTGGTTGCCGAGATGAAACAGACACACAACACCTCTCCAGCCGCGGAGAAAAAAAAAAAAAACAAAGATGAGGAAAATAAACTTTGACAGCATCCTATTCAGCCAAACCAAGCGGCACCCAATGACAGATAACTTACTTTTCCTGCATGACATTCTCCTTGATTGCTCCCAGGGCGGAGAGATTGCCCTGCTGGAGTCTGCAGGTGGCCAGGTGCCTTTGGTGCTGATCTTTTAGACAGGCGTTTTCCTTGCAAAGATCCGTCACCTGGAGCTCCAGCTCCTCAATCCGGACCCTCTGCTTCTCCAGCAGCCCCTGCTGGGTCTCGATTATCTTATTCAGCTCCTTTAGATACTCCGCCGCCTTGCTTGGGTTCTCTGTCGGGTTCTCCATCTCGTAAAAGCCCCGTTGCCCATCCATGAAGGCGATATCCACAGAAAGCAAAAGAGCAGTCCTCTCCTTCTCTCTCCCTCTTTCTCGCTATCTCGCTCTCTCTCTCTCTCTCACGCGGACACAAGCTCAGTAGTAGTAAGACTGAGAGCAGTAAAATCCACAGATTCTCTTTCTCTCCGACATGGCTCGTTTGTTGTGCAGTAGTGGCGGCTTTGTTGCGAAGTTGGCCGGGTTCGGTGCGCTGCTGTACGCTACCCGCCGCCAACGCGTCCACGAGCTCTGCACCGCAACAGCCTAACTAACCTCCGGCCTGCCGCTCCGTACATGGGAAAACTGTTTAACCCTTTCAGGTGGGGCGGCTCAGCGATCCGGCTGCGCTTAGCGGTCTCACTCACTAAGGGAAAAAAAAGGCACGCGCGAGCGCGCGCACAGACACGCACGCACGCACCAAGTTTGTGTTTTGCACGTGGATCTAATCAACAGGTAGGCAGAGCGTCGCTGCACCTAAACACAGGTGCAAACTCACTTTGCTCGTGCGTAACTGTATGTTTACTCATGTAAAAGCAGCAGCTTCTACATCCGTTCAGTCCCGGGGTTAGCCTGATTGCAGCCTACAGTCAAGACGTTCTCTTCAATAAAGCATCCCCTCCCCACAATTCTGTTAAAATTAATCTATAGTATTGTATGGTGTTGTAAATAAAAAGAGCAATATGGACCCTGTACAAATGTCTCAAACACCACGAGCACTCAGTCCCTAGCTTGATTCACGGCTGGCGGTACATTTCACTCCTCAGTTCTGTCTAATGTAACTGTAAAATGACGCATAAAATCAAGAGTCGGGAGGTTTTTAATAATGGCATAATGTAGCAGTTGCTCAACTATGTAAAACGAGAAAATAATTCAAGAGCACACACAAAAATAAAACAAACACCACAAAAATATAAACTACTGCCAACATTTTAGCAATCTATCATTGTATCATTGTGACTGTAGTCACCCACTGATGTTTCAACTGGCACTTTGAAGGCTTGAGTTTTACTGTGTAGTTATTGGCATCTGTTTCTGTTTGTTTGTTTGTTGTGTGTTTTTATTAACCACACGGTAAATCATATTAATTCAATTCAATTCACTTTTATTTAAATAGCGCCAAATCACAACAACATTCACTTCAAGGCGATTCACATTGTAAGGTCAAGACCCAACAATCAGATGACCCCCTATTAGAAAGCACTTGGCGACAATGGGAAGAAAAATCTCCCATTTAACAGGAAGAAACTTCGGGCAGGCTCAGGGAGGGACGGTCAGCTGCTGCGACTGATTGGGGGTGAGGGGATGGGGACACTGTGGAAGAGAGCCAGAGATTAATAATAACTAATGATTAAATGCAGAGCGGTGTATCAACACAGAGAATGACAAGAGGTGAGTGAAAATGAAACACTTAGTGCATCATGAGAAACCCCCAGCAGCCTAGGCTTATTGCAAGGTAACTAAGAGAGGGTTCAGGGTCACCTGATCCAGCCCTAACTATAAAAAAGGAAAGTTTTAAGCCTAATCTTAAAAGTAGAGAAGCTGTCTGTTTCACAAATCCAAACTGGGAGCTGGTTCCAAAAAAAAGAGGGGCCTGAAAACTGAAGGGGCTGCAAATGCAAGAAAGCAGTCCTACATATTTTTTTTAATATGCGCATTGATGAAAACATCCTAATAAAAAATATATGTATATAATTTTTCAGATAGGTGCATTGGCAGCATTGTGGCATGGTAGTTGTAGCATGGTTGCCTCGTAGCAAGGAGGTCCTGGGTTCAAATCCACCATCTGGTGGGGTCTTTCTGTGTGGGGTTTACATGTCCTCTCCGGGTACTCTGGCTTCATCCCAGAATCCAAAATCGTGCAGTTATACTGGGGTTAGGTGGTTAATTGGTGATTCTAAACTGCCAATAGGTGTGAGTGTGAATGTCTGTCTGGCTCTCTGTGTTAGACTGGTGACCTGTCTACGGTGGACCCTGCCTCTCACCCCATGACAGATGGGTTAGGCAACAGATGGATAACAGCTACTTTTACAATAAAAAATAAAATAAATGACATACTTGCTACTTTTTCAAATAAACAATATGTTACTGTCAGCCACTAAAAAACATGAAAATTCCTAATGCGTTTAACTTCCTGGCTTCTTCCAACCAAGATGAAATGTTATCAGGCTACATCAAACCCTACAACACTGTTGGTGAGGGGAATGTTGCCAGTGCTACAGCTAGCTTTTAGTTTAAGCTGTCACTCAGAGAAAAGGGAAACTAAGATGCTACTTGCTGGTTATATCAGCTCACTACTTTGTGAGTGCTCTCAGAAGTAAATGTACAGTTGGCCACACACTCTGGACAAGAGAACTAACATGCGCAAGATAATTGCAATGGGGTGTTTATTCATAATAAAGTACTCTTAAATGGCATTAATCTTGCAATGTTGGCAAACGTTACAAGTTACTTCAGAAGCCACAAGAGCTGAGTGCAAAGCAATTCAATTCAATTTTACAGATAGATAGACAAAAGACACACTGTGGAAGAGAGCCACAGAGTAATAATAACTAATGATTAAATGCAGAGTGGGGTATAAACACATAGAGTGAAAAGAGGTGAGTGAAGAAGAAACACTCATGTAACATCATGGGAACCCCCCCAGCAGCCTAGGCCTATTGCAGGATAACTAAGGGATGGTTCAGGGTCATCTGATCCAGCCCTGACGATAAGCTTGATCAAAAAGGAAAGGTTTAAGCTTAATCTTAAAAATAGAGAGGGTGTCTGTCTCCCGAATCCAAGCTGGGAGCTGGTTCCACAGAAGAGGGGCCTGAAAGCTGAGCACGCTAGGAACCACAAGTAAGCCAGCAGAAGCGCTATATTAGGATGGGCTGTGAACTGAGGACAGCTGAAAGGCAGTTGCCAATGCTAAACACTCTTCAAACAGAGGTCTCTGTATTATGAGCTACACAGTTTTCTTTAAATAAATAATTTCCTTTCAACAATTTCGTGCACAGCTGCATCACAGTTTAATGCTACATTAAACTTTATTATGGGTAGGCTACAACATGCACATTAATCTGCCATCAGCATTAGAATATTCCTTTTAAGAAGGATCTTCCAGTGGGAGTACAGGTGTTAGAGGGAAGAGAGCTCATTAGAAGAAAACCAGAATCTATTAAGAAATTAGATGTTTTCAAATAACTGAACCATCATCTCAGGAGAGAGGGCATGAAAGGGGAAAGCTGTTGATATTGTACCTGCAGTGTCTCAAAAAGCAAAGAAATGACCTTTGTTACACCCCCTATCTCCTCCCCGAGGCTCTGCAGCCTACAGCCGATCACATGCATATGCAGCTGCTGTCTATGCATTTTTTTCCTAACCTTCTCCAATACCCCACACACCTGACCTTTGGTTGGTAAATTGCTATTCTGGATGCCCTGCGCCACTTGTCGGGCCCCCTCATCCAAGCATTACCATATATGAACGTGGAAGAACAGTCATGTCGAGAGCAATCAAGCCCATTCTCCTCTACTAGAACCAACTGCTGCTCACTGTAGTGCAGCGCACTGTACCGCCATCAGATGGATAACAGATGGATCCTCAGCTTGTCAGTTGCACTCTATGGCCTAAGTGGTGTATTGAACATACAGTCATAAGATCAAGCAGCATTAAGCACAATCCTCAGTTGAGTGCAGTTCAATGACACATATACAGATATACACCTTTATTTTGTAATTGGAAAAGTTTGACTTTTTCCACTGTGTTTGATACATGGCTGAAAGAGTAACTTTATACTCTTGCATCACCTGCAGCCAAACTAGATCTATTCTGGTTTTACTAGTTTTCTGTTCCACTGGTCTATGTGCATATTAAACATGGCCACATTTTTAAATAATGCCAGTGTATGTCAAGTAATCTCTGTGAGCCATAAACTCAGGCTTCCAACTGCTCAAAACACTGGAAATGAGAAAAACATATCCTCTTTAAAGTTCATTTGAAAGTGAACTGTTTTTCTTTGCTCCTTTCAAGTGGTATTATTTGTATTTAAAAAATAATCCTTATTAATCAAACCAACTAAATATATTAAACACATAATCAATTTAGTAATCAAATCAGTCAAGTAAATGCAATTAGAGAATGGTCTTTGATCTGGGGTAAATGAAGCACCTCTCTCCTCAGTCTGAGAGTGTTATTCTCTCTGATGTGTGCAGGTTGCAGCAGTGTGCATGTCTTTTAGATTAACTATACCTTACATCATTGTGCATCACAAGCTATAAGTTAATATATCCCATTCATCTTTTTTTTTTCTCCATTTCAAAGCAGATGCAACCTTCAGCTCATACTGGCATGCAACCTCATCGTGGTGCATCATGAAGATTTCAAACTGCAACCTAATGGTTTCTTTTTTGCACTTGTGGGATATAATCCAGCGTAGAAAAAGAATAAAGCATACAAACACATACACACATATGAAGGGTGGCTCCTTCACACGGTGATTGCCCTCTAGTGGTTTTCTGGGGTCAGGGCACATTCATTCACCAGCGACAGGGTCAGTGATGTGAAAGGCCTTTAAAATATTGCACCAAATCAAGAATAAATAAATAAATAGATAGATAAAATCTACAATCTACCTTCCTTTTGGACTTGCAGGACTCACAAACACAGTCCAGCAGGCCAAATCCTCTCTGCCATCACCTGACAGCCACTTTGATGCATTGCACCACAGCTCTGATGAGAAAGTGTGGAGTGATAATGTGCATAATTCACCACAAAAAATCCTGTGATCATTCGCTTGTAAAAAATCTTCAAAGCATGGAGGAGAGTAGAGACAGAGTGCATTGTAGAAAAGGGAGATTTTTCCCCCTCTTTTTCAGAAGTTATATTTAGGCACCCGTGGTATTCTTTGCTGTCTGATGATGAAATAAGCGCCATCTCGTATCAGAGCTGCACGGTCACAGTACATGCACATGAAGAGAGTATTTTCTAGATCTCTGGCTCACGGCGAAGCTTTAGCTTCATCTCACAGAAGGCCATCATGCCAAAGGTTGCTACAGTAACAGTGACAGGAGCAGCTGTAATGCCAGAACCCATGTGACCCCCCCGAGATGAAAGAAATACAGACTGAAGTGGCTGAAGTGTGAGCCTCACATTCCCCTCCTCAGACATCGATAAGGAGGAACCTGGGTTGGGTGGCAAATTGGAAAACACACATGGGAGTGTGTGTTATTCTTGTCAAGCTCACAGCTTGTGATTCAATTCAGCTGCTTAGCGATGCTATCTTTCTTTCTGGTTTAACACACAAAGATGGTCTTTTTTACAAAAACCTCAGTGGACCGTTTCCTGCCTTCGCTGCAACTACAAAGTCGTTGCCAGAGAGAGGAGACGGTTTTATGCCCACGATGGCTGATGGAGATACATTTTTTACAGCCTCGTATTAATTTTTCTGACTTCAAGCAGGTTGCTAGGATTTAATATCCACCCCATCAGCTTCTCCATTCAGTGTTTCTGAAAACAACATTGACACCTTCCCAAACTCGTGAAGTTAATTAACATTTTGTCAATGAATACTGAGCAGAAAAAGTAAACTGCAAGGTGAGATATTCGGTGAATGGACTGGTTCTTATATAGCACTTTTTTATTCTACTTATATAAAGTGCTTTGTACAACATGCTTCATTCACCCATTCATACAAGCACTTTTTTCTATAAGTGTTTTCTATCTAACATTCACATGTGGGAGAGGCTTTTGGTGGTTCAACATCTTGCCCAAGGATACTTTGGCATGCAGACTAGATCAGCCAGGAATTGAACCACCAACCTTCCAGGTGACCTCCTCTACCTCCTCCTGAGGTACATCCATCTGAATTCCACATACTGTGTGTCAAAGTTCAGCTGTGTCCCAAAGATCTCAACAGTAAATCACTGCCAGCTGGCAGTCTTTACTCAACAACTTGTCACAGTTGAAAAATAGCTCCAAAATGAAAGTTTTACCAACGTCAGGATAGGAGTTCATTTAAAAAAATGTTTTTTTTGGTTTTGTTTTTATGGGAGAGATGTGATTAATCAAAAAGGCAAATTTATGGTTTAAATTGCTTTCACTATGTATGGAGGAAGTCAGGAGAGAGGCACGACTCTCAACAGTGAGTGTCTGCAGCCATCTGTAAAACATAGTGGAGGCTTTGTCATGTTTTGGGGCTGCATTTCATCCAGTGTTGTGGGAGATCTTGTTGAAATTTATGGCAATATGGACGCAGAAAAGTACGGTCAGCGTTTGATCCACTATGCAGTATCATCTGGAAAGTACCCCCAAACACTCTGCCAGTGCAGCAAAAGCATACATGGAAAAAATACACAGTGGAACACTATCAGTCATGGATTGGCCTCCCCAGAGCCCGGACCTCAACATTGTTGAGGCACTGTGGGATCATCTTGACACAGAATGGAACAAGCATCCTAAACATCCAACATCCTAAGAAGAGCTTTGAATGCCCTCCAAGAAGCCTGGAGAACTACTTCTTTAAACCCTAATCTAATAAAACAGGGAATATATATTTGTGGACCTTATATGAAATTTACACATGGTGTAAGACTTTGTTTTAATCCTGTTTTTATATTCTGTTATAGACACTCACGCCACTGATTTGCTGCATCAGCTGTGTTGCGTTAAGTCTCTATTGTATGTATCTTCCTTTGTAAAATCAGGAGCTCTGCTGCCAGCGGGTTTGTCCGTGTTGGTGACTGAGTACGGTTACATGGTGTTGGCAGCATCTGACCATAGATTTGGTCACTTTTATGTGACCACTGCTAATGCCAGGGTTAGGGTAAGTAAAGCCAGGTAATGGAAAGATATCCTGGGTATGTTAAACTTGCTTTGTAGTAGAGGGCTCGGGGGTGCATTCAAAGAGTCCAAAACCCTCCTATCGCCTTTTCCTCCTTTTAACTTTTCCTAACCACCTTTCCTTGACTTTGATGGAAAACAGCACAAGGTTAAGGCAGGATATCTCGAAGAATTGACAAGGACTTAAGAAAAGAGAAGTGTCGTGCTCAGAGAATCTGACCACACACTGGACTCCTTGACAAAATCCTTGTGTCGGATTTTGTTTTACCTCTCTCCGGTATCAGATCGGTTATAAACAAAACTCAAAAAGCCAAAATACAACCATTAATGACACAGTGTGTTAGATTAATGTCTATATGTTACAATTTACTGTATGACTGCTGAACAAATGAATGAATAAATAAAATAAACAGCACTTTGTGCATTTATGCATCATGCACAGTGGCACTCAACCCACAGGACCTCACATATCCCATCAATTTCTATCAGAAGCATTATCCCATTTATCAAAAATATATTGATTCTCCTTCAGCCCCTTCATTTATCTGAATTGCCTCAGTATTTTCAGAGAGAAACACATAGGTAAAAGCTGTGCTTACACAGTATTATTTTTGTTTAGTATGTGACTCAGTCTTTCACAGGGTCTGCTAGTTTTTGAGACACTGCTTTTGGTAGAATGCTAGTCATTACTGAAATGAACTGGGTGCTTCTTTGCATGTAAATTAGCACAGTATTAGTACATCACCCTGTGACTGTGGCATCATAATAATTTGCCCCATAGCCAATAAAATGAAATAAATCTTATTTTCTTATATTTTCCTGTTGGGGAGAGATCCAGTGTAACTCATTTACAGCTCGTTGTTTAGTATTACTATGACCGAAGTAAAATTTCCCTCCATCCATCACTTGTCCCAGCTGAACTAAAGTAAAAATTTATTCATGAAAATCCCAAAGGCTGCACTACAACAACAGGCATCACAAATGCAGACTGAATAAAACAGAACCTTAAACACACTTAAACGCATCAACTTTTAGTTAATAAAGCTTATAAGGCTGATTTAGAGAGCACTTATGACCCCACATTCTGAACGCCCACTGACGTGACTCTTACCATTCTGCTCCAAGGGATCTTCCAGGAATGATTTCCAGAGAACTGATCAGTAGCCAGTGATTTCGTAACTTCTGAAATCTAGAACATACTCTGAAGGAAGGTAAGGCGCGCGCACACACACACACACACACACACACACACACACGCACACAGACCCAGTCAAACTTGGACACACTTACCCATTCATATGGATGGGTGAGTGTGTCCAGATATATCTTTGTCCTTCTCCAAGCTCAGTTCCTCTACCAGAGGCCTGGGAACTTGAGAGTTCTGTGCAGTATCTTACCTGTTCCCTGTGCTCTTCTGGACAGAGATCTCGGATGCTATTTCTGGAATCTGCTAGAGCCATTCTCCCAGTTTGGGGGTCACCGCCCCAAGCGTTCTGATTAACATGGGGACCACTGTTCACCTTCCATATCCTGTCTAGCTCTTCTCTGAGCCCTTCATACTTATCAAGCTTCTCATTTTCCTTCTTCTTGATGTTGCCATCTATCACTACAGCTTTCTTCCTCTGCTTGTCCAGCACTACGATGTCCAGCTGGTTAGCCATCCCACGTTTTTCAGTCTTTATCTGGAAGTCCCACAGCTCTGTCATTCTTGACCACCCTTGGGGGGCGTATCCCATTTTGACCTCGGGACTTCCAGGTCATACTTGGCACAGATGTTCCTGTATGCTATGCTGGCCGCTTGGTTATGGCATTCCATGTATGCACTGCCTGCTAGCATCTTGCACCCTGCTGTTATGTGTTGGATTGTCTGAGGGGCATGTCTGCACAGCCTGCACTTGGGGTCTTGCCTGGTGTGGTAGACCCCTGCCTTTATCGATCTTGTGCTTAGAGCTTGTTCCTGTGCTGCCTAAACCCAGTAGAACACCTCTGGGGCATTATGTTTCAGTCTATGCGACACTACACCTCAGACTGATGCCCTGGGTCAGATCTGGGAGGAGATCCCCCAGGACACAATTCATTGTCTGATTAGGAGCATGCCCCAATGTTTTCAAACATGCATTCAAGCACATGGAGGCCATGCAAACTACTGAGTAACATTTTGAGCTGCTGCAATAAAATTTCTGTAAAATGGACTAGCCTCCTACATCATTTTTTCACTTTGATTTGGGTGTGTCTTTGAATTCAGTTCTAGGGTGGTCATTTTCATTTCCATCAAACTTTGTGGCTCTTTTCATTCCTAACACATTACTCAGTCCATATCAGTACAGATATCTAGCATGTTTTTTTTTCACATTGAGATCTAATGTGTCTAAAGTGTTCCTTTAATTTTTCTTGTAGTTTTGTGTAAAGTTTCAGCGCTGTAATGTGCAGCCATCGTGTTAGAAATAAAGCAGCACCAGGAGCCAAGGGCGTAGGAAGGAGTTTACTATTGGGGGGACACATATTGGAAACCTGACAGATCCGTAAATACTCGGAGCAAAGCATAAAAACTGCTATTTGATCTTTTACTTTTTCTTTTTCAAATGTTTCTTGGAAAAATAGTGTTGTGTACACCTATATTATTGCATGTATAATTTACATATATATACAGTGGCTTGCAAAAGTATTCATACCCCTTGAACTTTTCCATATTTTGTCACATTACAGCCACAAACATAAATATATTTCACTGGAATTTAATGTGAAAGACCAGCACAAAGTGGTATATAATTGTGAAGTAGAAAGAAAATTATAAATGATTCAAAACATTTTTTACAAATAAAAAACTGAAAAGTGTGGTGTGCAAAAGTATTCAGCCCCCTTTTCTCTGAGTGCAACCAATTGCATTCAGAAGTTGCCTGATGACTGCTAATGACTAAAAAGAGTCCACCTGTGTGTAATCTAATCTCAGTACAAATACAGCTGCTCTGTGACGGCCTCAGAGGTTGGTTAAGAGAATATTGGGGAGTAAACAGCATCATGAAGTCCAAAAGAACACACCAGACAGGTCAGGAATAAGTTTGTGGAGAAGTTTAAAGCAGGCTTAGGCTATAAAAAGATTTCCCAAGCTTTGAACATCTCATGGAGCACTGTTCAATCCATTATCCGGAAATGGAAAGAGTATGGCACAACTGTAAACCTACCAAGACAAGGCCGTCCACCTAAACTTACAGGCCGAACAAGGAGAGCACTGATCAGAGATGCAGCCAAGAGGCCCACGGTGACTCTGGACGAAATGCAGAGATCCACAGCTCAGGTGGGGGAATCTGTCCAGAGGACAACTATTAGTCGTGCACTGCACAAATGTAGTCTTTATGGAAGAGTGGCAAGAAGAAAGCCATTGTTAAAAGAAAACCATAAAAGGTCCCGTTTGCAGATTGCTAGAAGCCATGTTGGGGACACAGCAAACATGTGGAACAAGGTGCTTTGGTCAGATGAGACCAAAATTGAACTTTTTGGCCAAAATGCAAAACGCTATGTGTGGCGGAGAATTAACACTGCACATCACTGTGAACACACCATCCCCACTGTCAAATATGGTGGTGGCAGCATCATGCTCTGGGGCTGCTTCTCTTCAGCAGGGACAGGGAAGTTGGTCAGAGTTGATGGGAAGATGGATGGAGCCAAATACAGGACAATCTTGGAAGAAAACCTGTTGGAGTCTAAAAAAGACTTGAGACTGGGGCGGAGGTTCACCTTCCAGCAGGACAACGACCCTAAACATAAAGCCAGGGCTACAATGGAATGATTTAAAACAAAACATATTCATGTGTTAGAATGGCCCAGTCAAAGTCCAGACCTAAATGATCTCCATCTAATCTGACTGAGCTTGAGCTGTTTTGCAAAGAAGAATGGGCAAAAATTTCAGTCACTAGATGTGCAAAGCTGGTGGCGACATACCCTAAAAGACTTGCAGCTGTAATTGCAGCAAAAGGTGGTTCCACAAAGTATTGAACCACCTTTTTTTTCCCCTCATTCTGTTGATGAGCTTCAGGCCTGCATGCTCCTGAAATTTCCCAAGGCCACACCTCCTACATTTCAGTGAGTCCCATTTGACAAACAATCATTAACAGTTTAACTACCGTGTTTTACTATTTCTGGGTTTAAAACAACACGTTTAACTTTAATCTACAGAAATCCTAAACTCCTCAGCATGGCCAAAAAATACATTGACATGCTCAAAGAGAAGCAGCAGGAAAGCCAGACCTCCAGACTGCTCACCGCAGAGGAAGTGGTGATAGAGGTAGTTCCACGAGTCCTGCAGGGCTTCTGGCAGCTTCCTCCCAAACCCCTCTTGAACATGGCATCCAAGAGTCTAAGTATGCTCTGCACCAGTCTGACAAAGGCAACTTTGGATAAGGTCTCCAAGACTGTCACAGCAATGGAAAGCCAGGTCATCTTCTCCAGCTCCATCAGAGATGACGTGGTCCAGACCATCTTGACAGAAATTAGAGAGCAAATCCCACTCGACATTCTTCTCAACAGCATTTCAAACTTTGCACCAAAGCTGCTCAGTACAATTGCTGTTGTAGCAAAGAAGCACATTTGCACTCTCTTTGAGGAGACCCCTTTTCAAAGTCTGCCGACGTCTGAGGAACTCCCTGCTGAAAAATTTTCCCTGTCTGAGGGTCATCCCAGTGAGGAACTCTCTGCTGAATCTCCTTCCTCATCTGAGGGTCATCCCACTGAGGAACCCCTTGCTCAGTCTCCTTCCCTGTTTGACGGTCATCCCAGTGAGGAACCCGCTGCTGAACCTTTTTCACTGTCTGAGGGTCATCCCAGTGAGGACCCTCCTGCTAAACCCCCATCCTTGTGTCAAGCAATTTTGCCAGTTTTCATTGTCACAGAGAACTCTGAAGAACTTCAACGTAAGAAGAAAAAAATTTGATTTTTCCGTAAATTCCTCAGAACTCTGTGCTGTTGTTACATCAGTTCCACAGCAACTGACTGATTATAATTGAATTAAATTGAATTGTATTGAACTGAATTGTATTGAATTGAATAAATGTTAATATTACTCCACATCTGCTACATTGGAAATTGTTTGCTTAGTTAGTGTCTAGAATTAAATCCTGTTCATAGCAGGACATCAGTATATTCATTTACTGTACACTCTGCAAAGCTGATAAGAACCATCAACATCTTCCAGCATTTCCAGATGTGTGTTTTACAGTGGTTTATTAAGGAACAGAGCTGTATCAGCATGAAGGGATGCATGGAAAAATGCCCATTTAGATAAAGACCCTTGTTGTATGACTTCAAAGTTTCACTCATTAATTGTTACTTATAGTACAGCATGTGTGAAACAGATGCCTGTTATGGAGTCACAATATCATTTGGTGAATTTATTATTTAATCCAAAGTTGAGAACACAAATTTAATCTTTCACAATCAAAGTCTTCAAATCAGGAAGAGCAACCACTTGGGTAGTTGCAGATATTTGAAAATATGCAGAACTGTGTGTATCGGGAAAGAAACTCAAGTTCCAAAAAACTATTTTCAGATAAATTGTTTTAAGAGTCACTCCATGGAAAAGTCAGGTTTTCTGTCCACAGCCTTTACAGAAATGTTAAATTTGAATGAGACTTTAAAGGTACAATTTGCTGCTATGTTAAAACAAAACAAAATATTATTTGAACAATTACAGCTTACGGAAACATTAATTTGACAATTAAAAAAAGATAAAGAATTAAAACCGCAAGCGGTGATATCGGGCCCTCGCACTCCCTGCGCGTCGACCCGTGGCGCTCGTCGACCCGTGCCGCACTCGGAGGTCTTGTGATCGTGATGGTGTACAGAAGGTCTGTAGAAAGTTGAATTCTTTTTTAGGAAAAGATATCTTTTGCTCTCGGCATAGACGCAATGGAATATTTGGGGGTGGGGTCACGGCTCCAGCATGCAAAATAGGGCATGGGTCTGATAGACTGTTTTGATCAGGATGATGTCAAGAATGTTGAAACACATTTTCATACATTTCCGAGAAACTAAGTTTGTGGATGCTATACAAAATTTCATTTGCTTCTGTAGGGGGCGCTCTTGCAGCTACGTATAGCCTTGAATCCATAGTTATGGGTTCAGAGTGGCTGTGTACATGAGTGATTACATTTTCAGGCAGATCGGGCAAAGCATGTACGAACACGTGGCCAAACAATTTTGGTCGCCATTGAGAAAAATGAAAGCCAACTTCAATGGCCTGGTGTGACAACACCATTTAATATTTTGTCAAGATTTCCACAATATTTGATGGGCTGTTTGTCTAGATGATCTGGAGCCAATTTGGTCTCACTGGCTGAAATGCCCTAGGAGGAGTTCATTCAAATAGCAGGCCTGAAAATGGCAAAAATTGACAAAAATTGACACTTTCAATTGAAGATGCTGGACTTCCTGTAGGGTTTCCAGTATGGCTCCAAGAGACTTTTTTGTACGTCTTAGGATGTTACATGAGTGTGCAGAATTTCAGAGCTGTAGATATAATGTAGCTCTGGGGCTAGCTAAAAAACATGCTATTTTATGATATTTCAAGCTGCCAGTAGGTGGCGCTGTAACATTTATGGACTTTATGCATATCAATGTGTTCAGGGCAGGAGGCTTATCAAATTGATGAGGATTTCGTAAGGAATGGTGAAAGATAGTTTCATGCATTTCAGAGCAAAACTAATATTGTGGACGTCATACAAATTTTCATTTGCTTCTGTAGGGGGCGCTATTGCGCCTACAGTCTTGAATCTGTAGTTATGGATTCAGCCTGGGTGTGTACATGAGTGATTAAATTTTCAGCCTGATCAGACAAAGCATGTGCGAACAAGTGCACAAACAATTTTGGTGGTGAGGGAGAAAAACGAAGGCCAACTTCAATGGCCTGGTGTGATAAGGCCATTTAATATTTTGTAAAGATTTCCACAATATTTGATGGGCTCCTTGTCTAGATGATGTGGAGCAAATTTGGTCTCACTGGGTCAAATGCCCTAGGACAAGTTCGTTCAAATAGCAGGCGTGGAAATCGCAAAAATTGACACCTTCAATTGAAGATGGCCGACTTCCTGTAGGGTTTGGGGTATGGGTCCAAGAGACTTTTTTGTACGTCTTAGGATGTTACATGAGCCTGTACATTTTCATACATGTAGATAAAACGTAGCTCCGGGGCTACTCAAAAAACTTGCTATTTTAAGATATTCCGAGCTGCCACTAGGCGGCGCTCTACCGTTTATGGACTTTTTGCATATGAGTGTGTTCAGGACAGGGTGCTTATCACACCACTGAAGTTTGAGCCAGATTGGGCAAGTTGGGTTTGAGTTACAGCCATTTTTGTGTTCATGGCGAATCATCGAACTTTGCCGTCCCATAAGGGTCACGCCCTTTTGTCAAAAACTCACAGTTTTGAAAACACAGTAAGTCCAACTTCTTAAGGCTTTCCAGGTGAAATTTGAGATGGTTCTGCTAAACCACCTTGGAGCTGGACCTCCAAGTGTAAAATATGACATTTCCTGTTCCCACTAGGTGGCGCTGCGACTGATATTAAATATTGTCATATGTATGTGTTCAGGGGGGCACCCTCATCCTACTGGAGAAGTTTGATGCACATTGGATCATGTAGGTATGAATGAGAGGCAATCAAAATTTCATGGCGAATGATCAAAGTTCAAAGGGGCATAAGGACCCCTCCCCCTTGGCAAAAACTCACCATTTTCGAGATTTAGATTCCCCTGGGGGTGTAGGTTAGACAAACCAAATATGAAGATGATAACGTCTAAAACCTCTGAGTTATTAGAAAAAGTGTGAGGGCTGCAAATCGCCAAATTTGCATAATTAATTAAAAATGGCGGACTTCCTGTTGGGTTTAGGGCATGGCTCCAAGAGGATTTTTTGTGCGCCTGGACATGATATACATGTGTATGAAGTTTCATTCATGTACGTGAAACACAGCGGTGGGGCTCCAGTTTAGGGGGCGCTAGCGAGCCATTTGGGCGCGCCCTTGCCCGAGCCCATTAAAATACTTAAATTTTCACCAGGTGTGACGCATGTGCCAAGTTTCATGAGTTTTTGAATATGATAAAGCCCCCAAAAAGCCAATTCATTTGCCTGAATAATAATAAAAATAATAATAATAAAAATAATAAAAATAATAAACGAAGCAATTACAATAGGGCCTTCGCACAGTTCGTGCTCGGGCCCTAATGATTGTCAGCACATCAGTGTGCATCCTATGTCTGAATGCATGAGTGAGTAAGTACCAAAACACTTTGTCAGCCAAGCAGCCTCCAAGAGGATCAAAAAGGAGTCTCCCGTAGGTTCAGGCAGGGCTGCTTTATAGAGCACCTCAGCTCGACATGCTCAGGTGTGCTGCATCTGAAATTGGGTGGGCTCCACCCAGTAGTTACCTGAAAAAAAGTAGACACCAGCAATAAGAAAACAAGGCCAGCCCAGTGGCCCTCACAGTTGTGTTTTTCATTATTTTAACAATTTTTCAGTTTGCATTTTATTATATGTATTTTTAACACTGATTTTTGTGATATAAAAACAAACCTGATTACTGTAATTCATATTATGAGCTGTCTCATGAGTAAGGTTAACTTACCTCTGGGGCTGATCTGGCTGCTAAATCAGACTAACCATGACTGGATTCATGAAGTGTAGATAACTTACAGCTAGCTGGTTGACGTCAGCCTGCTTGCTTGAAAACATTATTGCAGGCAAAAAGCCGTCTGAGTGGATGCTTTTGGTATCCAAACTGAAGGGACTAGCAGCCTGTTGCCAAAAAACCCTACAATCTGTCCCCATACTTTTAGCTTCATCTATGAAGATAACGGAGTTTGACAGGAATAATATTGTATTTTTGCCACAACAAGGTGATTCCCAAAAACTTGGGATATCTCAGCATGTTGTCCAGTGCCTTCTTAAAAAAATGAGGAAACTGGACAAGTGGAGGAGGAACGAAGAAGTGTCAGGCCTAAAGAACAGTATCTGAAAGTCCTATTATTAAGAAATAGAACAAATTCCAGCAAAGACACAGCAAACCTTGCATTTTATCAAATTATTTTTAAGCCTAGCATTTGCTTATCTTCTTCCAGTTTTTAACTGACTGAACACAAATTGGAACACATGAAAACACACTGTTTTTTGCTGCCTATCTTTCTATTCTTTTAAATATGCTGACAGCCTCCTGCCGCCTGTTGCGCTCTCTATGGACATCTTTACCTTTCTGCACTCATTCATGGCTGAAGAACTGTAAACTATTATCACCATGGATGGATCTTTGGTTCCACATATTTTTAACAATATTCCCAGGGGACAGTACACATCTTCAAACTTCTTTGTAACATTTTAAAAAACTATCAGCATAATATCATGCAAAGAGCTGCTGGCTGGCTGAAGGAGGCGGCACTTCGGACAGGCTCCGCTGGCAGGCTCCCACGCCTCATTCCAGATTTTGCCACTGGAAAATCAAATGTTGGAATAAAAGAACAGCAAAATCAGGTTGGGAGTTACTTTATGCACACAGAGGCTTTGCTTAAGCCAAGTAGTAGGCTATAAAAATAAATACATTTACTTGAATGAAATAATGATTTAAATTTTATGGCTCTTTCCCACTTCCTCGGACTGAAATGGTGCACTCATTAGTACTTATATGACAGCTTTAGTTCCTGCTTTTCAGTTGAACTTTTCTTAATGTCCTTTCTGTGAAGTTAAAACAAAGTTTCTCCAAATGTGATTTTTTTTGATAATTATAAAGGTTGAAGTGTTCTGCAGTATGCTGAGAAATTCTGCTTCCTCACTGATTTTCTCTTAAATGCATCAACGAGACAAAAAGAGGATATTTTCCTGATCTCTTTGTTTCCACTTTTTAGAGATGCACTGTTCTTAGTAGTATACCGCATACCCGTATACCCGTTGGCCCTTGGTTTTTATAGAAAAACCGCAGAACTCCCGATTGGATTAAAAATATCAGACTATGCTCAAACTATGCAACCCTCGTGAACAGCCCTACATCAACGATTCTCCTCTGCTGAAGGCAAAAGCAAGAATTTCATGGTTATCATAACCTTCTGCATAAGCTCAGTGCGATGAGCAGTATATTGTTTTTCCATGTTAAAGCATGGAGTGTCGGCAGGGTGATCAGCTGACATGGAGTTTTTGTTAGTTTGGAATCACTGTTACAAACTATTTACTATTAAGAATATGGCTTATATGCTACAGTTTTTGAGGTGGGCAGCTGAATGTATCCTGACACTATCTACTAACCCTAACTTAATAAAATATCTATTACTAATGTGATTTTTAATTAAAGTAGGTTTTTATCTTGGAGTAAACATTAAATTGACCCAATAACTTTAATAAGCTGCACTGACTCAAAAGTCTGAAGTTCTGTCTCTGTGCTCACAGTTTCTGAAACATAATGAGTGTCTCTGAAAAACAAGCTATGCAGCTAACGCTGTTTACCCCCTAAGACATCCAAAGTACTGATTATTTCCCTTCATGTCACAGATACATTAAATGCTGATGCTTCGTTCAGATGTAACTGATAAAAAGAGTGCAATAAATCCTTGGTGTTTGTTGTAGATATAATAACAAAATGAGTGTACACAGCAGGCTTTAATTGTGTTTTTTACCAGAGGTCGGCATAAAATATGTCTGGTGATTCAATAAAAGTGTCTATCTTTTAAAATATCTTTTATTCATATATCCCACTGTCCCTAGTAATCTTCTCCTCCACCTAATCCATGAACCTACTCTCAGGTCCTCCACACTCCATGCTCAACACATGTCCAAACCATCTCAGCCTCTCTAACTTTTGTCTCCAATCCAGGTCGCTCCCAAAGAAAGACCATAACCTCTTCACCTCTGACCTCAGCCTATTAGGACTGTGCTGCCCAGTCTATGTGTTGCAGGGTCCCAGTCTCCCCAAACTGATGTGTGCAGGTTAGCATTTGTCCACTATGATGAACTTCACATGAAATTTGTATGAACAATTCTCTCAGTAAACAGGGGTAAAGCGGGGACTTTACAGAAAGTGAAGAAGGCTTTAATGCACTGAAGAAGATTTGCTGAGAAAGATAAAGACAGACTTCAAAGTGTGGAACCCTCCCTGATACCGGTACCCACACCCAGCACAGCAGGGACCAAGGTGTTAAAGGGAAGGAGAGACTGCCACACCTTACTCCCCTTATACTCGCTCCTCTTCAGTAGCGCTAGCTAAGCTGTTTATGTCCCACGAGCACAGTTTACGGTAGTGATGAGAGTTTGAAAGCTTCGACACGTGCTTCGAACCCTGGGCTTCCAATTCCATAGAAGCACTGCTTCGAAGCTTGCTTCAGAGCGTTCTCGGAATGAATCACGTGACTGGTTCAGGTGATTCGCTGGTTACGAGTGAAGGAGCGAGAGCGAGACAGTCAGCCAGGTTCGTACTCGTTGTTACGGCCAACAGTTACTGCTGAGTTATGAATTAAAGACAACCTTTGCTGGCTCATCCTGTCATATCAAGATTAACGCAAAAGCGGAAGTTACACAAGCACACACAGTTAATGCCATATTTCCCCTGCACTCTGCTCAATAACACAACACACACATCCATCCATCTTTATTTGTAAATAGAACCTGATATCATGATATTCGGTCATAACGTGTGCGCCTCAAACAATGCAAAGGTGCTTCAGATCATTGAGGTGTGTGAGCGTGTGCATGCAGGTGTGTAGATGAAAACACTGCACTTTTCCAGGAGAGGACGCTATAATTGAAGCGTCGAGTAATGAAGCTATTTTCAAAACAATTGTTTAAGTGGTTCAGTGCTTCACAAAAGCTTCATTTTCTCATCACTAGTTTACGGACTCGGTCCGGCCCGGTCTTTAAGTCCAACTCATTTCTGGGTCCAAAATGGCCCTAAATAAACAGCAATAACATAACCAATGACTGTTCACTATTAAAGAAGATTGTAACATACCATATCAACTGCAGCCATTTCCGCTTCTCTTTCTCATCGGTAAAATCACAGCTGAGTGTGTGTTTTTTTCGAGTGGGATCGGTTAAAACAACCAGGGACGCGGGATTGCGGCATATTGATCACGTGACAGTTCGGACCCGGAAATGGAATTATACTGCCTTACTTCCCACCTCTTAACGTGAACCGAGTGTGCGTAGCACGTGCGCGTACGCGTGCGCACGCACGTGTGTGACGTGAGTTCAGTTTAAAATGCCTTTGATCTTTGACTTCAAATACATGGAATGTGCGCGTGCCTTTGATCTAAACCGTTAAATACACCACAGAAGTCTCGAGTGCTGCAAAGATTTTTCTTTTTGTGGCAGAAAGAATCAAATCCTTGGAGCTAACCGAAATTTATACAAAACTGACTGCATTGCTGGAAAAGGTGGAATATTACAGAAAACTTCAATTCAAGCAGCAAACTACACAAACAGAATAAGGTAAGAAAAAAAAAAAAATCAAGTTGAGCATTTTGTGATCTGTATTTTGATAAATTTGTTTTATTCTTAATGAGCAGTTCTTTGGTATCCCGAGGACATGATAAAAATAACATTCAGAACATTGCTGTATGTTAATATCTAACATTGAATTGTTAATATAATGTTAATATATTGCATATATGTATATTATCTGATCTATTTGGATGCAGACAGCTTTTCAATTTGGTTAACAGTGATTAATTTTAAAGTCCCATCACAGAACTTTTTGTTGCTGTGTCATAAATATCTAAAAATCTGATTGTCTTTCTAGATGCCTGGAGAAATGGGAACAGTGGATTGCTGTTATTTAAAGTTGCCTGAAGTGACCCCAGAATTCGTTGCAAAAGTCATCACCCACTATGTGCGAGATATTTCACACGAGTAAGTCACAAGTTTAAAGTCATCAAGCAAACAAGCAGCAGAAATTATCACTAAATATACACGTGCATATGCTGTTTTTGCTTAACCATATTTGTCTTTTTTTTTTTTTTTTTGCCTTTCAGTGAGTGGACGTCTTTTGCCAATAATATTACTGGACCAAAAGTTTTCCTTGCGCTGTTCGACATGTGCTGTGGCGTTATAAGGGAAATTAGCGCCCTGGTCCGGAAGTTTGTGGAGCCTCAGCTTCTCGCCTCGGGCCACAATCATTTAATTGGCGAGCCTGGGTGCAGATACTGCAGAGTGCCAGAGAAGAGTATTCAAGCTTGCTTCAGAAACAGCCTTTTTCACTATTTTCGTGAAGCCCTGGATGTAGCACAGGAAAGTTCCTACATCTTGGATCAAATAGTGATAATGTTTTCAGAAGCCATTACTCAAAAAGTAAACTCGTCGCTGGCTCAGTTCACAGGGTCAGTAGACATTTTTGGCTCGCCGGCAGTAGAATGTGTTTTAGACATGATCAGTAAAGTAGAAGACATTTTTAAATACATTCTGAAAGCCCGTAAAACAAACAAGGACGAGTCATGTGACAACCTGGCATGCCCGGAAAAAGTTGAGCAGGACAGCACAGAAGAGAGCGCATCCTGCATGAATAATTTGAAGCCTGCGCCAGCCCCACAGCATTTTGATTACTCAGCACTTTTGCTGTCTCCTGATCACCTAATCAATGAGACCTTTCTCAGTGTGCTTCTTGGGAAGTTAGTTGACCACATTGCTGTAAAAACCAGAACATCCACAGCAAACGTGGATCTCGCTCAGTTAGTGTGTGGTGTAAGAAAGAGGACTAGGGGCGTGCTGAACTTTGCTCCCCCTCAAAGTGTTGGCAGCCTGCACATCTCCATGTACAAAGAGCTGTGCTGGAAATTTAGATCTAAATACACGCTGCAGGCTGCCATGGAATCAGGAGATGAAGTATTTGATTTTGCCGTTTCAGAGACTTTAAAATCACAGCTGGAAAAATTTAAGGACTTTGAGAAAAAACTGAACAGTTTCAAGCCTGAGAGTCGCACAGCAGAACCTGACAGGGAAGAAAGGAGCAAACAAACAAAGCCTTCACCTTCAAATAGATCTCTGACCAGAATGCTCAGGAAGACGCTTTCACGCTGGGTTTCTAATGTTAGGAATTTTTTTTAAAGAGACATACTGTGAAGGTGTAACCATCTTTTCCAAAAAAAGTTGATTTGCAGCTATTTTAAACAAATGCACAGAGATAATGATTATAGGACACAATCTAATCTGTAGCTAAAAAAAACCTATAAACCCCCCCCCCAACCAGTCGCGGCAGATGACTGCCCCTCCCTGAGCCTGGTTCTGCCGAAGGTTTCTTCCTGTTTAAAGGGAGTTTTTCCTTCCCACTGTCGCCAAGTGCTCGCTCATAGGGGGTCATTTTGATTGTTGGGGTTTTTCCTCTTATATTTTTGGGTCCTTTGCCTGCCAATATAAAGGTTTGATTTGATGCTATATACTGTATACTGTACCAGTGACTGGTACAGTATATACAGCATCAAATTGAATTATAAGCACTGTTGTGTTTCTGTGTTGCTCACTGGAGGAAGGTTGAGGGGTATTTTACTTCCTCAGCCTCTCTCTGGTGTGCAGTTTGCATGTTCCCCCCATGTTCCTGGGTTTCTTCCATGAAACTGTAAATTTTTCAAAAATAAATTGGAAATTAATTGCAAATTTAATTTCAATGTGCTTTTTTTTCTTTTACTATTTTATTAGTGTTTAAGCTGCTGTATGTTTTACATAGTGTCAGAAGAGGCTTAATCAAATTTGATTCATTTGCACCAACTCAGCTAAGACTCAAGGTGCTCACTCCACTTAAACATGTTGGTAGATAGTTTTTCATTTCATTTCACAATTATTCTGTTTTGTTTGTAATCAAACAAATAAGGGGTTAACATTTCTACCAATACTGTACAAAAGTCTGGGACTCACGTTTGTGCCCTTTGGCTTCTGTATCCACAATGTGGATTGCCCACACTAGGCAGAGAGGCGCCAACAGTGAGGCCCATTGTGGGCCTGCAGCATACCCACAGTATGCCCACAATCTAGATATGGTCTGCCCTCCTGGGACCTCATGCTGTGGGGCCCAAATGTGTCCCACATTTCACACTGTAACTGGGGTCCAACCGCAGTATATACATATATATATATATATATATATATATATATATATATATATATATATAAAAAATGCTTTTTTTACTCATTGCCCCATTGCCTCATTCACAAGATGTCACCACAAAGTTCATTTGGCAGATTTTTCCACTAGATGCCCTCCTGATGTCCCCCCCCAAGATCAACCCAGGGATCTGTTGTCAATCATGTAAACCACTACATTAAGGAGACACTTGCTCTCAAAGAAAAAAAAGAAAAAAATCCCATCAAACAAGTTAGCTTATTTTAGATATTGAAATATGATCTGATATCTTTCACTTCTTGAGTTCTTTTGCAGAAAATCAATAACAACAAGTTTAACTTCCATTTTACTGATGTTTTGAATCAGTCACCCTTTCTCAGTATCATATTTCTAAAAAAAAAAAAAAAAAAACATCTAGTGTTTCATCTTCTCCACAATAGTCATATGTCCCTGTATGGTGTTTCCTTAATATAAATAATTTGCCAGCAAACTTGCCTATCTGGGCCCACACTGGGTAGGCGTGGATGAAGTGTGGGGATGTGTGAGCAGGAGAAACCCACACTTATCCCAAAAGGGCCCCAGATAGGTGTTCCTGCAGCGGGCTGACAGCAGTGTTGCCCTTCGGGTCCCCATGGGCAAACGCACGATTGGTGAGTTTATATTTGGTGTATACATATGACAGAAAACTTTCATATGTATACACCATAAAGATGTTGGCATTCACAGTGCCCTGGGCAGTATTAATGCAAAGTTTCATCAAAATTGGTCCACTTGTCATTATAATATTATGCAAAATTCCACAAACTCTCCCAGCATTTTATGAGAAACATTATCATGAGCAAGGCTCCCCTTTGGTCTCAGACAGTCTCCATTCCTGGAGTCATGAGTCAAAAGAAGTTAAAAATATTTTTTTCTCTGCTTCATTGTGACATGATTAACCACATAATTTCTGCAAATTTACCAGCTGCACATTCATGCTACCAATTTCCACACACAGTGTGAAATGTGTTCTACAGGGCTTGCATCTAGATACTAAAAGTAGATGATAAACTGATGTATATGGTCAGTAACAACACTCAGATTAACTGTGGCATTCCAAGTATTACTGATTGGTTTAAAGGAGCCTCAAGTATGCCAAGAAAACATTCCCCAGATCATTACATCAGCAGCAGAAGCCTGAACTGTTGATACCAATAGCAAATTCTGCACTGACCATCTGCCTCTGCAGAAATGGAGATTCATTAGACCACTCTAATGATTTCCAAGTTTTCAACTGTCCATTTTTGGTGATTTTGTGCCTACATCTGCCTCAGATTTTGGCTCACAGAAGGTGAACAGAATTCAAGGTTAGACATGATGCAAGCATGAGACCTTTCTTCTCAACACAATTATAAAGTGTGGTTATCTGAGCATATCCTGTCTAAGCTTCAATCTAGCCAGTCTTGTTTGACCTATCCTCAAGCTTGGGTCCTCCACCAGAGACCTGGGTACCTGAAGGTCCTGCACAATATCTTAGCTGTTCCCAGGACTGCGCGCTTCTGGACCGAGATCTCACAAATTGTTCCAGGAATCTGCTGGAACAATTTGGGGACAGTTTGGGGGTCACTTCCCCAAGTGTTCTGATTACCATGGGGACCACTGTTACCTTCACCTTCCACATCCTTTCTAGCTCTTCCCTGATCCCTTGGTATTTATCGAGCTTCTCGTGCTCTTTCTTCTTGATGTTGGCATCACTTGGTATTGCAACGTCTATCACTATGGCTTTCTTCCTTTGTTTGTCCACCATTACTATGTTTGGCTGGTTAGCCATCCCATTTGGACCTTGGGACTTCCTGCTCATACTCAGCACAGATGTTCCTGTATACTATGCCAGCCACTTGGCATTCCATGAATGCCCTGCCTGCTAGCATCTTGCACCCTGTTGTTATGTGCTGGATTGTCTCAGGGGCATCTCTGCACAGCCTGCATCTGGGGTCTTGCCTGGTGTGTTAGACCCCAGCCTCAGGGTGCTGGAGAGAGGTGAAGCCTTCCATTCATGGTAAGGAGCTTTCTTGACTTGATGCCAGTGGCTTCGATCTCCTCATTTGGCCAGCTTATTATCCCACCAAGGTATCTGACAACTGGCAGGGTGTAGGTGTTGATTGCCTGGTTCATGTTCTTCCTGACTCTTCAGGACTTTCCTTACTCTCTGCATGTACTTTGTGGCTGCAGCTTTCCTAGCAGCCTCCCGGTTCCCATTTGGCTGTGGGCAGGTAGCTACTTTAGCCAGTAGGTGTGAATCATGTCAGGGCCTGGTGCTGTCCAGCTCATCTTATCTGAGACTCTTTCTTAGATATCTGCCACTGTGGTATTCACTGAAGCCTGTTCAGGGAGTTTTTTTGTGGTCTGCTCTTAGATCCACTGAGCATTGATATTGTGTGTTGTATCCTTTTCCCATGGATGGTTCAGTGCAGAACATCTGGTTTATTCATCTGGCTTCTATCTCTGTGGTAGTCTTTGCCTGGCAGTTTCCAAGGCCTCAGGTATGGACAACTTGTTGTATTGCTTAGGCACCCCTTTCATCATGATACCTTTCTGCTGCCCTGCTAACTGGCAAAATTCCCTCTGTGCTGCTTTGTTTTCTATAGAGGGTACTGCTACTTGTGGCTGCTGTTCTTCTTATAGCTAAAGATCACTGCTGCTGTGGCGGCTGAATTTGTCCATTTAATGTTTTCCAAAGCTACAAAATCATGTGAAAAATAGAGTTTAAAGTTTTAGTTGTGTGTAGTTGTGTTCAAAGTTGTGTTGGTGGTAAAGTTTGGTTTAAAAAACTGCTCTTGAATTTTGGAAAATTAGGTCATTGAACATGTTTGAATAGTGCTGCACAGTTTAGTCCACATTGGTTCCTGCTTTGCTGCTGTCATAGAGTCTAGAGAGCTAACCAATAAATGCTTGTCACAAATCATAAACACAAATTATAAACACAGCTTAGTGCAATTTGCCCATCTGCAGTGAGCAAAAAAAAAAAAAAAGAGAGACTTACTAATTTACCATCTCCATGAAGTCATTACAACCACTGGTCTTCAGCTGTTTTGATAAAACAAACAAACAAAAGACAAACGATAAGAAAACAACAAAGAAGATGGTTTTATTAAAAATCGTCCAGCATCACTAAAACTGCTACACACTGAATATGAACATTTATAAACAGTCATATCATCAATCTGTCATACATTCACAATGAACAGCAATGATATTTCAGCTATTATCAGTAATGCTTTGGTTTATGACACACACACACACATAGTCCAAGTGTTTCCCAAATGAAAAGAAAATTAACAGCAATTCAGATAAATGAACCATCCAAAAAAAAAGTCTAATTAGAATTTAGCAAAAAGAGCACCCAAAAGCAATTTGTTACTCTATTAAGTTTACTTGTTAACTGTAAAATGTGCACTCAATGAAATTATCCAACAGCTTTAATAGCTTTAATTTCTACCAGAATAATAGCTCCCTTATTAAGAGTCACCGGTAAGCATTTTTGTAGCCTTAACTGGTTTGCATATTTCAAGTTAAGATCAAAGGTGGACCCAAACACAGACCAAAAATTCTGAGTAAAAAAAAAAGAAGAAAAAAAAATCAGCTTTATTTAAAAAGCTGATAAACAAAGGAAATCCACCAACAGACTGGTTGGTCCACATACTTTTGACACTTTCCCCCATGTGACAGTGAATAGCTACAGCATGCAGTGGTCTGCAAAACTCTATGTAGGACCAACACACAACATTACTGGAGATTTTCTCACAGCAAAAACTAAAGAGTAAAATAACTGATGCACGGTGTCCCAACAGGCATAACATGCTCATACATTGTTCATCAAACCAATGAGCAATTGGTGAGAGGTTTGAGTCTTTGATGACAACAGTATGTAAAAAAACAAAAAATATGCTGACGAGTATGTTTAAATGTGATGTAAAGCGGTCATAAACATTTTTGTGTAAGGAACTGTGTAAGGAATCACCATTATTGTGACCTGATACGTGACAAAAATAAAATTTTAGGTTTGAGAAACTCAAAGCTGAAACTTAAAAAATAAAAAATACAATTAACTCAAGTATTTGGTGCCTTGAAACTGAGTTCTCTTAACTCTCTTATTTACAGTTGACCTCTTGCATGCTTCTTTCTTCCTTCCCGGGCATCACGATGGTGGTTATCAACTTTTTCTGTTAAGCAGCGCTTTTTGCTCCAGGCGCAGTTTGCCGGTCATGTGACTCTTCCTCTACACTAAATGATCCCTGTGAGTGCTGCATACTCTAATCATAGACAGCATCAGTTGATGATGATAAAATGGGGATTAGAAATCTCTAAAGAAGGTCAAAAATATAACATTTAAATGCAAGACCTGCAAATAATACAAAAGATTACTGTTGCAGAAAATCTCAATATTTATTGCACAGAGCAGTGAAATAAACATTTTAATACAAGTTAATTATTTTATTGCCGAGTCTGTGCTCTGTGCTGCTGTTTATTTCTATTTATTAGCACTCTGAAACTTTAAAGTGGATACATTTAAACATTAAATGTGACTGTCCCATAGCCTAATAAATACGACATGGAGATCACTTTAGTTTGTTGATCAAAGTGAAATTAATTTGGTTGATTGAACAGGTATTCTTGGTATGCTGTGTGCTCAAATAGCTGTACTTCCAGCAGTGTAGAAGAGAATTAGAAGCAGATTAGAATCAAGTATAACAACATTTATACATGTTCTGCATTACCAGATTATTGCATGCACATTCCCGTGACAACTTCATTCATAGGTTTTAGTGAGGTACGGCTTAACAACTCCCACATATGAAGAATATCCCCCAGCAGAGAATCTATAACGCACTTAAAATGCTGTAAATAAAAGAATCAGTGAAAACAAAGTGCTTCTAGTTGATTTTAAACCGAAGCTTGGAACATAATCCGCTTCCATCAGGTGAAACCTTCTTCATGACACAGAACACTCTGACTTTAAGCTTGACATAGCTCGCTAAGCCATTAATCTGGCTTTGTAGTAAACCCCTCAGGCCCCTCTTGTAAAAGAGATTTGATTTTAGTGGGATTTTCTGGTAAAATAAAGGTAATAATGATCATTTCCAAACTAGTGTTGAGCGTTTCATGTCCTGTGTTCTTGGAAGTGGTGGCGCTCTATGCTTTGAGGAAATCTGTACCATCTGCAATAAAGTTAAAAAGTTGTCTGTTGCCACCTTAATTAATATTCTCATTCCAAATAAGTAATAATAAAATGTTTTTTCTATATCTCTGATATCGGCATTTTACAGTACAAAGGTTAAAGATCATTCCCACAGTTTTTGCTGTTGTCATCAGGAACAAAGTAAATGATTTTTTAATAAAAAAACAAAACAAACAAACAAAAAGCCTTTAAACCTGTCAGCATACTGTTGCCTTTCCTTGTAAGGCTGGAATGTTCTCACATCAGCACCGTGCATCCAATTAACATAAACGGCCACCAACCCACCGCCCACTCGCTTTACGTGTAAACATTGCAGGAGCTGCTTTCATGGGGCACAGCATGAATTCAAAGTCATTGTTAATTGAGTCCTGAGGTGAACCCGGAAAGTTTTGCATTTTTTTCTTGTTCTTTTAAGTGCTTAGTTTATCAGTCTTATCACAGCTTGTATCCTGTGTTTCCTGTACCACATTTTGTTGTTAATTCTCAACTGCTGTAATTAACTCCTCAAAGTCAGAGTTTATATTCTCTGAGAGAGTAAAGAGAGCTGTGTAAAGAGAAAGTAAACGAATCTAAGATTATTCAAGAGTGAAAAGATAAACAAGGTACAGAGACAAACACTACTTCAACAGTCAATATGGTACCTATTATACACATACTGTATTACATATATGGAATTTCCATGTATAAGAATAGAAATGTGAAAATGAAACATGTAGCAGCATACAAAAACCAGGCTAAAGGCTCGGCCAAAATGTTCTTTTTTTTTTAACCTTTTTATGTGTTTCAGAATTTCTAGAGTAACGGTGTTCTTTGAATTATTGTGGTTTAGTAACAATGCATATAAATAAATACTCACTTGCAGCACATTTGTAAATGAGTAATCCTCTGATAAATACTGTACACCACTAGGCTGACACAAAGCTGTCAATCAATCCCAATCCAGTCCTTGTTATCACCACAGGCTAAAGACAGAAAAGTAACCAGGATTGCTCCGGGGAAATAAAGGCATGTGTGGCTGCATTAGACGGGGGCTCCATCCTCACAACCAAGACTGGATGAGGATTTGGGGCAAAATAGTGGGTTGCTTATTTGTAGTCTGTGCATCAGAAACTGTTCAATAAACTACAGTTTTAGGGATGGTTTTGCAGATAGTTAAGTTAAAACAACATCAGGTTGATTTAGTTGAAAAAACCTAGTGAGCAAAATGAAATGAACAACACCAAAACCTATTTGTACACATAGGTTAAGTGATCAATGTAGCAAAAGTGGATCATCTGGCTGTGAGACATTTGCCCTTTTGTCAGATTCTCTGACCTTAGGTTGATGCACTCAGCCAGTTTGTGTTTAATGGTTTTTGATGACACTGAGTTCAGTGTGCCACATGGGATTTGTTAATGTACCTGAACAATAAAGTGCAGCATGTAGAAACAGACATGGGCGGCTGTGTAATATGCAGCATTTTCTTGCCCATCCCCATCTCTTTTGCTATTCAGGTTGAAAGTTCAGTAGGCTGAAGGTTGAGTAAAGCTTACTTTGGAGCCCTCCTGCAGTTATGGATGTTTTATTTAGAATGATTGGGCTGTGCAGAATTGGAGCTTTGTCCTTGTGCAGTTTCTGAAGGTAACATTTCCCCTTTGATGACATGAGAGGCAGCCAATGTTCGATTTTTTTTTTTTTTAATCTTGGAACGGGAACTTAAAAAGCTTCTTTCCCACAGCTGAAGCAGGAATTAAATGAGAATTTCTTCATTTGCTGGCAATTTTAAAAAGAAGGATGCAGCATTTCTTTTCAGTTGGGCACACATGCATTTCATACCTATGTAAGTTCTGTAACCACTGAAAAGACGCCACAGCAGTACAGTATACGAGACTCAGATATTGATTTTTCTACAACTATTAGACGTATTTAGATATATGATGGCATGGAGAATACAATGCCATAGAAAATGCATGCATTCTCTGCTTCTTTGTCTGGCCAACAAAGCTGTTCTCAGCTGAATGCAAGGAATTTCGACAGCCTGCCTGGATGCTCAATACTCAGATCCATCAGTGAGTTTTATTTTTCTGTTTCCAGAACCATATCAGCACTTTTCATCGTTTGCCTCTGATAGGATGGGCAGCGTGTCGGAGCCAGCAATGTGACCACAGATATGTTATCTGGCATCTGACATCTGTGGTGGTTTGTCAAAATGATAGAGACAGGAGAGTAGCTTTAGACTGTGCACCAAAATACTGTATGTATCACTGCCTTTTCTATTTAATTTTGTCCCCAAAGCAATAAACACCAAGGCTGATGTGTACAGAGAGCTCAAGTGAAACGAGAACTTCTGGGTTCTATTGCAGCAGTAAGAAAATCTCATTCTAAAATTTCGCTTGTTGAGAGCATATAAACAGAACAGATCACTATGATTGCACTATGTGTATTAAATATATTAAATAATTATGGTTTCATTTACAAGCATCATAAACCCTAGATGGTTTAAATTTATTTTACTGTCAGAGAAGAAAACTTTTTAGTCTATGCATGTTTTTAAATTGTAAAAATTTCCCAGTGCGCAGAAAACTGAGTTTCATTTGTGTGACATCATCTTAGCTTAGTCTGTGCGTATCATGATATGTCAGTGCGTGGTGTGGCAGAAGATTGAGGATCCAAATGCATGATGCGGTAGACAGAAGTTGAATGTACAGTTGAGCGTTTATTCCTTGAAATGAACAAGTAACTGACAGTCAAGTAACTAAATCCAAAAGCATGAGGAAGCACAGAATGTTAATACAAAAGAAATACAAAAGAAAACAAAAACGTGGAGCACAAAGAGACCAAAAACCAAAGACAGTTCTGGGGGTCAGCCCAGCCATGGGGCTAAACAAAGGCAGTGTAGCTGTTTGGGAGGCCAGGCCAGCCACAGGGCAAGGGGTAGGGGCAAAGGCCAGCAGCAAAAACTGGGTAATGCAGGGGACGGGGTGCGAGGCCAGTGATGGAGACAGAGAAACCCAGAGGTCGGCCAGGTGGACAGCTATGGAGACACTCCAGTAACTTGGCAGAGGGTTGCTGATGGCTCAGGAGATTGGACTCCCTTGGACTCAAAAGAGAGAACCAGCAGTGAAGCTCTTCAGCGGACTGACCCTGATGAAGGTGATGGAACTCATGAGGCTTGGTTGGAGGCAAAACGATGGTGAAGGAGACTCTCTGGGAGCTGGTGTTGATGGAAGTGACAGGACACCTCAGGGGGCCTGGATGGGGGCCGGCAATGGCGACAGAGACCCTCAGTTGGCGTGCTGGAGGCCGACATCAGAGGAGGCGATGGAACACCTCTGGCGGCTTGGCTGGAGGCCAATGTTGGTAGTGGAGGCAGAATCCTTCCAGAGGCTTGGCAGACTCAGGTGACACAGGACCCACTGGCTCGGTTCAGATTCAGGCAGCTCAGGATCCAAAGGCTCAGGTTCAAGTTCAAACAGTGCAGGACCCTCAGACTCGGATGCCACTGACTCTGGAGTTCCAGGGGACACAGGAAGCTCAGGCTGTAGAAGAGGGCCCAGGAACAGGGATAGGCTGGGCCCTGGCCACCCTCACCCTGGGAACAGGACTGGGTGGAGGTACAAGCTAAGTGTACAATTAACAATCTTTGAGCATATAACACAGTTAGTAATGTTTGATTGAACTGGCTGAGGAACACCATAAACAGTTTCAGATTTGGCTGGCTCAGAAGAAAAAAAATCACTGACTCAAACTTTCTTGACTTATGAGTGGAAATTAAAGATGCTAGTTCTGCCAGCTGAGGAGCACAATACACAGCCAAGGAACTGGCTGGCTCAGTTCCTTGGCTGACTGGTAGCAGTCTTGAAGAAGCCTGCTACCAGCTTAATCTCCCAGGTTTCGGCATGTTCGTTTATCGAACAGGAATGACACAAAACAACAGAATAAGGAGTCCAATTATTAAATTTAATTAGCCATTTGTCACAGTTTACAGATTAATCTGGGTCAGAACTGCATGACCAGTAGGGTACTGGATATGACATGAAGAACTGACACACTCTTCTTCAGCTCACAGTTTCATATAGTCACAGCTTATCTATCTTGGTTACATCATTACACAAAACAAATATGGAAAACAGAGAACTTCAGGAGCTGCTTCCTGAGATGACCTCAGAGTCTTTCTTTATCGTTTGTGTAGTCTCCATCAGTGCTGACCGTTGCTGAGACAGAGTATTTGCGTCTGTTATGGATAATCTGTTAGTTAGAGACATACCCAGAATGAACAGTTCTTGGCTGAAACCAAACAATATTTACTTGTGCATTTTTAATTAGTTTATTTTCCAGTCTAAGTTTCTCAGGCAAATAAATGTACATATGGTAAGCGCAAACATATACCATGAGTGTATTTGAAACTTCATAAAAACTCATTTCCTTCAGTCTTAGGAACACTGAATGCAGTCTTAAAAAGGGTTTGTTCTCCAGGTTGCAATTCTGCCTGCTCAGGAACACAAAACAGAGTTTTATTTTCCAGCATTGAGCAGCTCAGCAGCAGAGAATGAAATACCACTATTGTCCAGCTCAGAGACAAAACATCCTGATTTTTTATTTTCTGGCAAAGGAAACAGTCTTATTATTGGCCAGTTCATGAACAAAAACTCAGTCTTATTACTCTCTGGCCCAGAAACAAAAGTCAGTGCAAAGGGAAAAGTGAGTTTTACTCACCACTAAAACTAGTACACCTGACTCAGCAGATGCAGAGAAGAAGAAGAAGAAGAAACAGCCTTTATTGTCCCACAGAGGGGAAATTTGGGTGTAACAGCAGCCGCAGTTATTATAAATATAAATAAAGATATAATAATTCACACTATTAAGAAAAGAATATATATAAAATCAACAAACAATATTAACCTTAATACTACTAATAATAATAACACTATATACAATGTGCATGATGTGCCTGTGTGTTGAACCTTAACAGGCCGGACTATTTACAGTATATTATATATTATCCTACATTGTGTAGGCTATTGTGGTTTTTGTTGGGAGCAGTGATGGTTATAAAGTCTTACAGCTGCTGGGAGGAAGGATCTACGGTAACGCTCCTTTGTGCATTTAGGATGCAGCAGTCTGTCACTGAAGGAGCTCTCCAGCTCAGCAACAGTTTCATGCATGGGATGGGAGACCTTGTCCATCAGTGATGTTATTTTGGTCAGAGTCCTTCTGTCTCCCACCACCTGCACTGAGTCGAGAGGACATCCTAGGACAGAGCTGGCTTTCCTGATGAGCTTGTCTATCCTCTTCCTCTCAGCTGTAGACAAGCTGCTGCTCCAACATACTGCTGCATAGAAGATGGCTGATGCCACCACAGAGTCATAGAAGGTCTTCAGGAGTGTCCCCTGCACTCCAAAAGACCTCAGCCTTCTCAGCAGGTAGAGTCTGCTCTGACCCTTCCTGTAGAGCGCATCAGTGTTATGAGTCCAGTCCAGTTTATTGTTTAGGTGAACACCCAGGTACTTATAAGAGTCCACTATCTCAATGTCCACTCCCTGGATGTTCACCGGTGTCCGTGTGGTGGGTCTGCGCCTGCGGAAATCCACCACCAGCTCCTTGGTTTTAGCAGCGTTGATCAGGAGGTGGTTCCGCTGGCACCAGTCCACAAAGTCCTGAGTCCACTGTCTGTACTCTGAGTCATCCTCACCTGTGATGAGGCCAACTATGGCAGAGTCGTCAGAGAACTTCTGCAGATGGCAGCGTGGGGAGTTGATGGAGAAGTCTGCAGTGTAGAGGGTGAAGAGGAACGGTGCCAGCACAGTTCCCTGTGGGGCCCCCGTACTGCAGACCAGCCTGTCAGAGACACAGCCCTGTGTCCTCACGTACTGTGGGCGGTCAGTGAGGTAGTCCAGTATCCACTTGGAGATGTGGTGGTCCACTCCTGACAGTTCCAGCTTGTCTCTCAGAAGTCCTGGCTGGATGGTGTTAAAAGCACTGGAGAAATCAAAGAACATGATCCTCACAGTGCTTCCAGGCTTCTCCAGGTGGGTCAGAGCTCGGTGCAGGAGGTAGATGATGGCGTCATCCACCCCGATGCCAGGCCGGTAGGCGAACTGCAGCGGGTCCAACGAAGACGACACCATGAGGCGTAGATGGTTGAGGACCAGCCTCTCGAGGGTCTTCATTAGATGCGATGTCAGGGCTACCGGCCTGTAGCTGCTAAGATCCTTTGGATGTTTGGTCTTTGGTACCGGTACCACACAGGAGGTCTTCCACAGTTGTGGTACTTTCCCCAGCTTCAAGCTCAGGTTGAACATGTATCCCATGATGCCACACAGCTGATCTGCGCAGCACCTCAGGAGCCTGGAGCTGATGCCGTCTGGACCAGCAGCCTTTCGCACCTTGATCTTACGTAGCTCCTTCCTCACATGATGAGTTGAGAGGGACAAGATGGAGGTGGGGGATGGGGGTTGTGAGATGGAGTCCTCAGAAGTGAAGGGGGTGGGTGATGGCTGAGAGCTGAGAGGTGTGAGGTCCCAAGAAGAAGAAAGGTTGGCAGTCATTAAAGATGGTGGGGCTGACAGCAGGGGGGACTGGGCTGGGGGAGGGGTGGGTGGCTGGTCAAACCTGTTAAAGAACTGGTTCAGGTTGTTAACCCACTCTAAGTCTCCCACAACCCTAGGGCTTGGTTTGTGGCCTGAAATTGAGTTCAAACTCCTCCAAACCCCACTGATGTTGCTCTGCTGTAGCTGGTCCTCCATCTTCTTCCTGTAGATGTTTTTTCCATCCCTGATTTTCCTTCTCAGATCCTTCTGCACGGCTCTCAGCTCCTCCTTATTTCCTGATCTAAAGGCTCTCTTCTTCTCCTTCAGGAGAGCCTTTATTTCAGAGTTGATCCAGGGTTTGTTGTTTGAAAAACACCGTACCCTCCTGGTGGGCACAGTGTTTTCCACGCAGAAATTGATGTAATCAGTGATGCAGTCCGTGATGCTGTCGATGTCCTCCCCATGAGGGGCACAAAGCTCTTCCCACACAGTGGAGCTAAAGCAGTCTCTCAGAGCTTCTTCAGTCTCCTCAGACCATTTCTTCACTGTGTGTGTCACAACTGGTTCTCTGTGTACCAAGGGTTTGTACACAGGCTGGAGATGAACCAGGTTGTGATCTGAGCCCCCCAGGGGAGGCAGAGGTGATGAGCTGTATGCCTCCTTGATGTTGGCATACAGTAGATCCAGTGTGTTGGTATTCCTGGTGTGGCAGGTGACATACTGGGTGAAGGTGGGGAGAGTGGAGGACAGGGAGACGTGGTTAAAGTCCCCTGAGATCAGAAAGAGGGCCTGTGGGTGCTGTGTTTGGAGTCTGCTGGTAGTAGCATGGAGGACATCGCAGGCTGCAGCAGCGTTAGCAGAGGGCGGCACATACACAGTTATCACAATAACATGTGAAAACTCCCGAGGAAGATAGTGCGGTCTCATACCAACAGCGAGCAGTTCAATGTCCTTACTGCAGAGCGTCTCTTTGATGGTTAGATGTCTGGAGTTGCACCATCTATCGTTTACAAACACAGCCAGACCCCCGCCCCTCTTCTTACCACTCTCCTTGGTTCTGTCGGCACGGATCAAATGAAAGCCGTCCATGTTTATGTGTGAGTCCGGGGTTAGCTCGGTTAGCCACGTCTCCGTCAGGCACATGAGGCTGCTCTCCCGGTAGCTCCTTTGATGTCGCGTTAGCGCCGCCAGCTCGTCCACTTTGTTGGGAAGAGATCTCACGTTTCCCATGATGATGGACGGGATGACGGGCCTGTACCTTCTCCCCTGGCAACGACGACCTATGCCCGCACGTCTCCCGCGTCTCTTCCTTCTCAGTTCGCGGGGAATATCGAGTCGTTCAGCAGGAGTAGGCACAGCGGAGCGCCCGATGGAGATCAGCTGGTCCCGAGAGTAAACAATAGGAGCGTGGCCACTCTCGCAGTCTCCAAACATAAACACCATAAAAAGGGTAAATAAAAACAAAGTTTTCCAGAAAAAAGTCTGCTCCATCATGAGGAAAAAGAGCAGAAGATACAGAAACATAAAAACACATCTAATACTAAACAAAATGAGAAAAAACACGGAATTAGTGCGGAGCTGCTGAAACTGGCTGCCTGCTCGCGCGGCGCCGGAAGTAATCAGAGGGAGAAACGGTCTCTGGGTGGGCTGAGGAGCAACAGCGATGGGACGCTGCTTCTTCCAGGAAGAGGGAACTTGTGAAGCTGGGGCAGCGGATGCCTACGACGAGCCATGGGAAGCGGTGTTGCAGCCCTAGCAGGCCTGTGTATTGTGTGGGTGTGTCCAATGTCTTTCCTGAGCTGAGCAGCCACCCATTTCTCCTGAAGAGCCAGTGTGCACCTAACTCCATTCAGCAATCAGCTACCCAGCAGTATAAAAGCTGGTGAAGAGCTGCTCAGTCAGTGAGTGGGTCAGCCTTGAGTGGTGAGCTGTAATGGTGTGTTCTGCCTGAGTGTTAACTGAGATTAGTGTTGTTTTTGAGCTACTGGTGAGGAGCTAGTATCTGCTGGCAGCAGGACTATTTTCCTTTTGCTTGTTTAATCATCTCCTTTTCAAGATAGTTTAGTTTGTGGTTGTCCTTTTGTTAGCAGTGTAGCCATCTCTTTGAGTTGAGTCCTTTTTAATAAAACTTTATTGTAATCAGTAGTCTGTAACTGTCTGGGAACTGAAGAGACCAGCTGCTGGATTTTTGGGGAAAGGAATATTGTCCCATGCTTGTCTGATATAGAATTCTAGCTGCTTGACGGTCCTGGGTCTTTTTTGTTGTATCTTTCATTCCATGATGCTGCAAATGTTGTCAGTTGATGAAAGGTCTACACTGCAGGCAGGCCAGTTCAGCACCCAGACTCTTCTACAAAGAAGACATACTGCTGGAACAGACGTAGCATGTGGTTTAGGATTCTCACGCTCAGATGTGTGAGGCCTTCATGCTTGGAAACATTCTTATCGTAAACACACAATAAAATTAGTTTGTACACAACATCACTGTCCGATTTATGACAAGTGAACACCAGCCAATTTTTTTCCTTACTGTGCCTATGTTAGTAAATGAGTCATTCTAAATTTGACAGGCTAATGCTTGCTTGCTGCAATTTGCATATCACCATGTCCCCATTGTTCTATGCAAAGAAACAAGTTTACCTCCAGGTGATGCAGAGAAAGTGGTAAAGTTAGATGACGTGGCAAGTAAAAGAAGAGCAGACAAGAGAAGGAAACAGGAGGACGAGGGCTACCTGATCTGTCAGCCCATTAGGTGATCACCTAGTGATTACCCAGACATGAGGGTAAAAGTGATGACATTCAACAAGGAATTTCAACCACCTGTAATTTTTTTCCCTCATTTATGATTTCCATTTTTTTGTGTGTGTTTTGTGAATAATTTAACAGACATTCAACTAACCATAATTAGATACACTGAATTAAATCCTGGCAAGCCTGAATTGTAGCCCCCCTGGGAAGTTTCATGTTTGGTTGTGCGTCTCGAGGACAACAGTCTAGTTTCAGTTCTGTTCCTGGTAGGAGAAGAATGCCATGTCCCACTGCAGTATTGTGAAGGACGCAGCGTTCCAGAACAATCTTGCACATCTTCTCAGGGCTATAACGCAGCTCACCTGCGGCTGTGTCCAGACACATCCAACAACTTTGTAGTAGCCCAAATGTGAATGGATGTGGTTGTAGGGCACCTCTTGAGGAGTGATGGAGTTAGCAAGTTGACATTTCATTTTTAATCCATATCCATGGTCGCCTAAAATAATAGGATTTTTTTTTTTTTTTTAGCAAAAACAGAACCAAGTGTTTGGATTTAATAATTTACATATCCAGAAGGACTCACCAAGTACCTACCAACTACCTCCTGGCCAGCGGGCCACACCTTTGAGTATCTGGCAGTTGGAATCACATATTATCTGATCCTTAATGGAATGGTAACCTTTGTGGTTCGTATATGGAATGGAGTTAGCAGATGGAATATTGATGTGCATATGGGTACAATCTATTACTCCAGTGGTGTTTGGCATTCTAACAATGCCACGGAATCATTTCTTTTACATTGCTCTGAAATGGTTGGTCATAAGGGAATTTAATAACGGTGGGCATTAGGCTGATGACTCCATTTAATACCCAGAGAAGGATGAGAAATCCCGGATATATCTGCTATTTCCCTCTGGAATGTCCTTATAGCCAGGAAAGCGATGGTTGAAAAAATTTGGACCTGAAGTGGTAACGGGTGAGAGCAGTGTGCCTGATGGATTCAGCAAAACCTCTCTGACAGCCAACAAGCTGTTCATCACTCTCTTCAAACATGGTAACAGTCTCTGATGAGGCCCTCTCTCCTAAAGGCACAGGCTGTAATATATTCAAGCAAGGCTAAATCTGCCCTTTAAATCACATGCTTAAGAGCAATTTGGAATGTTTTATATACTCTGCCTGTGTGGTAAATTTTTACTAATTAACCAACAATTAATCAATTTACTGACCTGTAATTCTCTGGCACTATAAATTGGAGTTGCCCTAGCATTATAGGCTAAGTCATGAAAGATATACAGTACCAGTCAAAAGTTTGGACACACCTCCTTTATTACTGTCTTTTTTTTTTTTTTTTTTCCTACATTGTAAATTAATACTGAAGTCATCCAGACTATGAAGGAACACATAAGGAATCATGTAGTAAACTTAAAAGTGTGTTTTAAGTTGTTTTCAATTTTAGATTTACTTTGATTACGGCTTTGCGCACTCTTGGGATTCACTCAATCAGCTCCATGAGGTAATCACTTGAATTGGTTCTCCAACAGTCTTGAAGGAGTTCCCAGAGGTGCTGAGCACTTGTTGGCTGCTTTGCCATAGGTCTGCACTCCAACTCATCCCAAACTATCTCAGTCGTGTTTAGATCAGGTGATTATGGAGGCCAAGTCATCTGACTCAACACTCCATCACCCTCTGATCTGTGTTTGGGCTCATTGCCCTGTTGAAAAACAAATAATGGTCCCACTAATTGGAAACCAGATGGGATGGCATGCTGCTGCTGCAGAATGCTGTGGTAGCCATGATGGTTAAGTGCCCTTGGATTTTGAATAAATCGCCAACTTCCTCCTCCATACTTCATGGTGGGAACTACACTTGTAAGATCTATGTGTTTTACAAAGACATGGTTTTTGGAACCAAAAATCTCAAATTTGGACTCATCAGACCAAAAAACAGATTTCCTCTGGTCTAATGTCCATTCCTTGTGTTCCTTGGTCCAAGCCATTCTCGTCCTCTTGTTCTTCTTCCTTAGGAGTTGCTTCTTTGCAGCAATTTGACAAAGTCCAGATTCACGCAGTCTTCTCTGAACAGTTGATGTTGAGATGTGTGTGCTACTGGAACTCTGTGAAGCACTTAGGTGGGCTATCCACATTTCCTATACACACTTTAATAAGATTAAATATTTTAATTATGATAAAAATTCAAAAGGGTGAAGATACATAAATTTAATAGTTATTTAATTAGCTATATGCGACCAGTTAACAAATTTAGCATCAATGGTTTTTGTTTTTTCAATAAATGTAGTTATAATTTGCATTTCTTGAAACTTGTGTTTAAATTTCCAAAAACAGCCAGGCTGTCATTTCTTTGAAGGCTTGGTCAGAGTGATTTCTAAATTTCTTTGTAAAGCATCAACAAGTTCAGGAATGAAAATATTCATAAATCACCGATTTGTAGGTGAAACGTTCTTATGCATTATTTAAGCACAGAGTTGTGAATATGAACTGTTAGTAAATGAGGGCTGTTGTCTGGATTGGGAGCATGTGTTGCTCTAAAACCTACCTACCTACCTTTCAGAGTATCAGAGATGCAGGTTTTTGAACTGAGTGCTGATAAAAAGGCAGATGTTCCCTCTTATCTTTAATCCAAAGTATGTAACTACACATTTTCCAGAAAGAATTTCAAATTTTAGTTTGTCTGACCATAGAACAGTTTGGTTAGCCTTCATCCATTTTTAATGAGCTTCTGCCCATTGAAGATGGCAGCCTTTCTGGATCATGTTTGCATATGGCTTCTTCTTTGCATGTGGAACTGTGTTCACGCACAATGATTTCTGCAGCAATTTCCATGACAGAATCATGCCTGTTTTGAATACAGTGCCACCTGAGGGCCAGAAGATCATGGGCATCCAGTACTGTTTTCAGCCTTGTCCCTTGCACACATTTCTCCAGAGTCTTGGAACATTATGTACTTGAGATGATGAGATATTCAAAGTCTTTGCAATTCTGAGGAGCATTATTCTGAAATTGTTACAGAATTTGAGGAAAGCCTTTTGTAGATTGGTGAACCTCTGCCCATCTGAACTTCTGAGAAACTCTGCGCTTTAGATGCTCCTTTTACACTCCATTGTGTACTTACTGAGCTATCAAACTGCTGATTTGACCAACAAAATTTTATTAATATCTCTGTAATGGATTTTTGTTTGGGTTTTTTGCCTTTGAAATTCTGTGTTTAGCTTTTTCACTTGCACTCAGATTTCCTTTTGACTGCATGTTGGTTCACAGCAACAGCTTTCAAATGCAAATTCTACTCTTGGAATCAACTCCATGTCTTTTGCACGCCTAAATCATGAAGAATTAAAGAAAAAGCCCACACCTGTATGTGGTCTTAATCGAACTGTCCAGCTACATTTGAACCCTTACAACAGACAACTGTGTATCAAAGTGGCTCAATGGTTGAGATGATATTTCACAAATTAAAGCTGAAAAGCAGTATTTTAATTGCATCTTGATTAATTTTATTTCAAATCTATTGTTGTGGCTTAGAAGGCCCACCTGTATAAGAAACTATTTATTTATTCTAGACAATGTAAATGAATTAACTGTTGGTTATGCAGCAGCACTGAATACTCAACTAATCATTCCAGCTCTATACTGGTTTTACTGGGGAAATAATGAAGCTGATATGGATTATGGTGGTCAGTAGGGGTCCAACAAACATATTTTTACTCAGAGGTTAAGAAGGTCATGCTATTTATCCGGTAGTGCATATCAGTTATCTTGGTTCTTTCATGTTGTGTAAGGAGATGATTGTATATTCAGCATCAGCAACATATGAAGAGAAAGAAAATGTATGCAGATTGCTGGCAGTTTTTTCTTAGAATAAAATACCAAAAGATGCTATTACCTGGCCTAGAATGTTTTTTTTTATATATGAATGCCTTTGCTGGCAATAAATTTGACACTTTAAAAAAATTGCTTCACTATCAGCAGAGTTAAATACATCTTTTGCCACTTGCAGACCCACATAATGAGAGGGGAGAACAAACTGTAACATTTAAAAGTGAGACAAACACACATCAGCAAAATGGCACTTTGCAGTTTTGTAAACATCTCTGTTGCAGTGATTAAAAATGAATCAAAACAAGTCTATCATCAAAATAGCACTAAAATAGCAGACAAAGCATCAAGGGGGAAACTGCCAGAAGTTATATGTATACCAAATAATCCAAAGCAAATAGAAAAAAAGAAGATTATACATCAAACGCTTTGTCTTGTTATGCCAAAGGCAGCCGGAGCCCACTCACAGCAGTAATAGGGCCACCAATATCTGGATTTTGACTTCTTTCACTTCTACAAGGGATTGATGTTGGTGTGCTGCTTACTCACAAGCTCAGGTATCTGATTTAAGCAAAGACAGTGATTGAGCACTGTTCATGGGGTGCTCATGCATTCTTATTATTAGGACTATCAGAGGTTGAAAAAGCAGCACAGCCCTGAAACCACTGCTGCCTTGCTCTATCCTCACTGTCAGTACTAGTATGCTAGCTATCTCTCACAGGGGACGAAGTATGTACTCTTCCTGATGTGTGCAATAAATCAGTCCTTGAGGTGACAGTCAGCAGGGGGCTGATAAGAATAAGAGTGGTGGTTCAAAGTGTATGTAGATGCAGTCAGTAACCCAGTGGAACTGAAAATGCCAACAATGTGTCCATTTCTGCATTTAGTCTATACACCAGAGACTTAAACAGCTTTTCTGATGGCCCCTGGGGATAATATCATCCTAATATATTTCTGAGCCTTGCAAAATGCTTTAGCTTTTGCATCAGGATTTGTATAAAGCTATTTTCTGCTGTTACAGAAAGGTTACTGTCAAGACTGGAAGCAGAAAACGACATCTATTCTTGTTAAAGTCTTTGTAACGGCCCACGTTCATTCAATTCCTGGCATTCTCGGCCCAAATCAAACACATTCGTTAATGTGGTTTCCTGTCTTTAAAAGGTGCACCTCTAAAACAAGAGAACTAATTCACATACATTTTTCATCAGTTTGTGTCCATTTTGAATTTTTAGCCTTTTTTTTATTTTAGCAAAACTTTCAACGTTACACCCTTCCTTCTTCCATAGGAATTAAGACATTAATTAGCAACCAGGTGCTGCTAATTAAATGCATTCAACTTATCATCAGCAGGTGTGACCACCTCTATAAAAGCAGACATTTTGGCAGTTTGCAGGTTTAAAGCATTCAGGTAGGTTGTGTGTTAACATAATGCCAACAATCTTCCCAGGAGTAGACGCAAGAGCAAATTCACCCCAATGTCAAACTGGACAAAGCTCAGAGTAACTGCAAAAAAACCCCAAGAGCTACATCTCAAACTCTACAGGCCTCAGTTTGCATGTTAAATTCATGACAATGCGATCAGAAAAAGACTGAACAAGTGTGACTTATTTGGAATGATTGCCAAGTGAAAGCCTCTTCTCTCTAAAATGAACATGGCGGCACAGTTTACGTTTGCAAAGCTACATCTGAACAAACCACAAGACTTCAGTAACAATGTCCTTTGGACAGATGAGACTAATGTGGAGATGTTTGGTCTCGTCTGCACAGCACCATGTTTGTAGAAAACCAAACAGGGCATATCAGCACAAATACTTTATGGCAGCTATCGGGCACGGTAGTGGAGGGGTATATTGGGTGTGTTTTACAGCCACAGGACCTTCCCATCTTTTTACCATTGAGTTTGCTTTCATTTCAATTCAATTCAATTTATATAGCACCAAATCACAACAAACAGTTGCCTGAAGGTGCTTTATAATGTAAGGTAAAGACACTACAATAATTGACCATGAGCTCCTCTGTTTAAGTATTCTAGAGACAAATGTTAGGCCATCGATCTGACAGTTAAAGCTTGGCTGAAACTGGGTCATGCAACTGGACAGGGATTCCAAGCGCATCAGCAAATATAATCAAATGACTGAAAAAGAAAAGGTCCAAGGTGTTGCAATGACCCAAAGTTCAGACCTCAACCTGATCGAAATGTAATGGTGGCATCTTAACAAATCCGTGTGTAAATGAATGCCTGCAAACTTCAACGAATGTAAAGAAAAGTGGGAAAAAATTCCCAGAGACTCATATGATTACTTGACATTATTGCTGCTAAAGGCATTGTACAGTCATGGATTGTACTTAGTTTTTGACAAACTGATTCTGTATTTTGGCTTAGTTTTTGTGCAGGAAAACCTAATATGTTACATGTTGTTGTTCATCTGAGGTTTTTACCTAATTTTAAGACTTGGTCGGGACAAGACGATTGTTCATTATATCCTGATATGTTGAACCTCAGAATTAAGAGGGCGTACTTTCTTTCTCACGACTGTAAATGTTAAAAAGAAACCCAGGTTAAGAGGGACTTGAGGGCAAATTGAGCACAACCTTAGAGTTCTGTTATCAGTAGAATTAAGTAAAACTATTCTGTATGGAGTTTGCATGTTCTCTGTGCCTGGCTGGGTTTCCTTCTCAAGCTTCCTCCCACAGGCCAAAGACATGCATGTTAGGTTAACTGGTGATCCTAAATTGGCCATGGATGTGAGGCAGCTAAAGTGCATCAAAGAACACACTGTAGGAATGTACAGTTAAATGTGGCTTGTAGACTAAAGTGGGTTGAGTGGTTAGTACAGATCATGACAATATTTCTAATTCGAGTGTGCATACACTACCTTACTTGACTAAATCTCTAAGTTAGAGCAATTGACAATAACACTATACATGCCTGATAATACAGCATATAGCTCTGGGTGATTCAGTCCTACACCTCAGCAAGATTGAAGACAGCATACATCCAGGGTGAGGGTTCTTAGACTGCACTGATCAGACACTCTGTGCTGTCCTTTAGGCCAAGTCCTTTCTACCCACTGGTAGGATTTCTTAATATCAGCCACTTCCTCTACCCCTCTAAGTTCCCATAGATGGGCTTGGTCTTCCACAATACTTTCTTCCCCTGTTCCTCATCAACATCTGTCTTCAGCTGAACCACGCACACCTGTAGCAGCTCATCTTGAGAAGGGCAGTACGCAGTACCCTTGTGTGAATCATTTTCTCTACAAACTCCTGAAACACACACACACACACACACGGGTAATAGAGTGAACAAGAGAATTTATCTGCAACTGGATCTAATGGAGTACCATACACGGCATTCAAGAGCTGCAAGATCTGTTTGGAAGCTCTGATCTTTCCCCACTAGCATGGGCCATTGAGCCACTTTGGGGTGTTTTGGAGGAGCGAGTCAGGAAACGTTTTCCTCCACCAGCATCACGTCGTGACCTGGCCACTATCCTGCAAGAAGAATGGCTTAAAATCCCTCTGACCACTGTGCAGGACTTGTATATGTCATTCCCAAGACGAATTGACGCTGAAAAAGGAGGCCCTACACCATACTAATAAATTATTGTGGTCTAAAATCAGGTGTTTCAGTTTCATTGTCCAACCCCTGTAGGTACTAATAAATGATACAGTAAAATACCAATATCAGAGTGATAAAAATATCCAACAATATCTCAGTGATTTCCTGTTCGGAATTTTTTCACTTTTAGTGAAGCAGACTTCAAATGATTTTTTTTATACTTCAGCTGGTAAAGTGTGACATTCTGATACTTTTAATTTAAAGCTCAATTTTATTCTGACAAACATTTATTATTGCTTAGTTTGTTCAGTGGGAAAATAACAAAATTGCTTCTTTGGATCCCCCTAATGCTTTCCCCTCTGTGCTTTGTTTACTCTCCAATAAACATTATTCGATGGATGACTTCTCTGTAATGGGACTCATTCAGGTGTATTGACTAAAGCCTGTAATTCACTGCAATCAAGGTATAATGCCTGTGGCTGTGTTAAGAGATGGAGGTGTTTAATAAATCCACAACAACAGCCAGTGTACACACTCCTGCTGCGTTGGCGTCTTCATGCTGCCACCATAAAATGAAAATACTATAGAGGGCAATTAGGAGATTATAAAGCTAACAGTCACATGGGAGGTCCCAGTTAAAGTCAGGCAGGAAATTATAGTTATCAAAAAATATGCAGTGTAAATTATATCAGGATTTTTCTAAACCGAGGAGCTGTACTTTTCTTACACATGAGAAATGTGAGCTGTCATGAACAGGCCTCCTCAAGCAGTTTCATCAGCACTGTCAGGACCTTTTTATTTACCGATGAGTAAAAGTCTGTTCCAGTTAGCACAATAACGTCAATTTGATTTTTATTGTTTTGCCTGTATCTCTGCTGAAGTCAGTATTTACAGTATTAATTACCAAATTTTATGGTTATTGGCTATAGCTATATAAATTATTTGTGAACAAAATTTCTGTAACTAATCAAACTAATTACATGATTTTGTTGAAGCAGGAAGCAGATGGGGCCTGATTATTATCCATTTATTGCTTGGGGGTATGTTCATATTGGCAAGTTCAAGCTTTGCCACAAAGGGAAGAACTCGCCCCTACGCCCTCCCCCTCTAACAGCATGGTAGTCTATTTAAATGGCTAGTTCACCCAAATTACCATAATGAACATTCTTTTCTCAAAAATGTTGTTTAAAAGGCATTATTATCAAGCTGTTACCAGCTACTCCCACTAATTTGTTGAGATAAACAGCTAAAAAGCTTCCATTAAACCACTGCAGAAGAGGGCAAAGTGTCATGTTATGTAATTATCAAGCCAGCTTTACTGCTACCATGTCAAATTTTACTTTTATTAAAATACTTACTTTTCTACCTTAGACCAGAAAAAAATCATCAAGATTTTTTCTTTTAATTTCAGTATTTTCACTCATGAGTTTTAATGTGGAAAAAAATGCAGATTAAAATAGGTAAAAGGAGAAGAGAGCGCAAAGAGTTTTTTTTTTTTTTTACACAGTATTGTATTACACCTTAAAAGACAATAATGGGGAAATGTCAATTTTCCTGCACCCCTAGTGACCAGAAAAATTCATTATTGCAGCTTTAATTTGATTAGTACTGTGTTATTACACATAGGAATGATGGCGAAGGCTATAAAGACCTCATATTTGAATTATCTTTCAACTCCTGCAGACTGACCTCCTCTCCCAAAAATCTATTAATGACTATGTAGCATATAGTGATTCAAACTGCTTTCAGAGAACGAGGATCCAGTTTTAATGAGGTGAGGGGTACAGAAATTAATAAGCTACAATATAATGTGTACCTCTATAAGTTATGGCATATAATTAACTGTACTTGTGCAACCCTTACAAATGATATGACTAATAGTTTTGTTTGTTTCATAAAACACAGCTCCACTCTGCCAACTGTTTGTTTGAAACCAACTCCATGTCAGTTTTCAATTTGCATATGCCGATGCACATTAAATGTGCACTTCTACACAGTTGTTTTGCTCAGAGCATAATAAAGATGAGCATTTAGATGAGCAAGATGGACGCTGTATGACTAATGTGTGTTTAAAATTCTAGCATATCCCATAAGAAATGTGATAACCACAGAATGACAGCTTTGTATGTACAATGGACAGAAAAAAACTCTTCAGTCTGAATTGCCTCGTAGAATGATATTCACTTCCCACACAAAACCTGTATTCAAGCAGCAGGTATGCTGCCAGGGGAGACTGTTGCACTCTTTCCCCGAGGCCTGTTTCTCTTGCACAGCTTCCACATACTGAGCAGCTGAACATAAGCTAAGAGCAATCATTATTACAAAAAATAAAAATCAAAAAGGAGGAGGAGGGGAGGAAGAAGTGCAGGCTGGCTCTAAGCATCGCTTGCATCACATGATGCTTCTGGAGCTTCAAAAAAGACAATTACAGTCCTCTATAGGATCATTCAAGCTAAGCTCCATCACTAGTTCGTTTCCATCAGGTGAAACGCACCCAGAAATGCATGTTTATGTAGTTATGTTCAATGTCCTTAAGGCAATTCGCCTCACTTTGGCAGTCAGCGTAGCAATGCTAATGAGTTGCAAGAGAACTACAGTGGCAGTTTCAGTGGCCTCATATAGCATTGTGTTGAACTCATACAAAAGAAATGTATATTTTAGTCAGAAATGAATAGAAAACTGGAGCAGAAAACACGGCATATGATTTTCAGGACATGTAGCACTGATGATTTCGATCATGCATCATGCATGCACAGTGTTACACAACATAAAGGGAGCTGTAAACTACACCCTGAAAGCAAAAGTTTATGCTAAAAAGAATGGAACAGTTTCCATTAATCTTTGAGTTACAAGTTATCTTGAAGTTATACTGAACCAATGAACTACAGTGAGTTTGGGGAATCAATATTTCCTCTAGAATCAAAGGTCGTTTTAGTTACGCCTTACTTGGTAGCTCAAAAACAGGTATTTTACGTTGATTAGTCATAAAAATGATGGTGCTTCAACTACTTTTCCCACATTAGACAATATTTTAATAATGTAGGGCAAGCTGCAGCCCAGGTGGTAGAGTGGCACGTTCACCAATCAGAAGGTTAGTAGATTGATCCCTGGCTCCTGTCCATGTACTGAAGTATCCTTGGGCAAGATACTGAACCCTGAGTTCCACTAATGCATTCATGTGTGTGTTAATTAGCTGTACTGCATTAATTAATGCTCTAATATATTAATTAAAGAGGATCTCCTAAATCACAGTGGTAAAAATGAACAACAAAATGAACCACTGCTAATGAATGGAGATTCATTTTCTCCATACTCTTCATCGGGGTCACTTGTGACCAAAAGACAAGTTGGATCAGTTAAGTATTCTGAGAATATCATGGCCATTTTTTTCAGCAATCACATTGCAATTATCCCTTTTCATCACTTCACACAAGAGGCCCACTGTTTCCTTCTCCAAACTTTCACTGGTTTCTCCTTGAGGATGAGGAGGTAGGTAATTTACTTTAGTCTTTTTAACATTTTGAGCAGGAGCCTGCTCATGTGCTAGTTTCCTCTTGAGTTCACCACCCTTTCTGGGCAGCCAGTCCCTCGATGTTGGGATCTGAAGTTGTTGATTCTATATTTGAGTTGTGGGAACCAGCCATTTAAAGAACCCGGTTCTTTGAAGCAGGAATGATTTTTGTGATTAAGGCCTTGACTTAGTTGTACACTTGATAGATGGCAGTCTATGGAACTTAAATGTAATGTTTTAGGGTCACGGTGTTTTTTCCATGAAGCATGTAAGCTGTTAAAGTGAACATGTCAGACAGCTCTGCTGGCTATAGCACTTTCACAGTGTGTGTTTTATCAAGAATATGCTCAACTGAGAATCTCTGTCATGCACTCAAGCATGAAAACAAGCAGGTCCTTCACAACAACTATTTAGATCAACGCTCCAAAATCTGTCACAGCACATTTTGAGCCAAAATCATGCCAACTGCATACTTTGTGCCATTGTAACACACATTTTTGGCTTATTAAACAAATATATAGGACGGCTCTTTTGCATTTGCGCAATATTTCTAAAATTAGAAACATCCTTTCTCAGAGTGATGCGGAAAAGCTAATTCATGCATTTATTACTTCTAGGCTGGACTATTGTAATTCATTATTTTCAGGCTGTCCTAAAAGCTCCCTGAAAAGCCTTCAGCTGATCCAAAATGCTGCAGCTAGAGTACTGACAGGGACTAGAAAGAGAGAGCAGATTTCTCCCATATTGGCTTCTCTTCATTGGCTCCCTGTTAAATCTAGAATAGAATTTAAAATCCTTCTCCTCACATACAAGGTCTTGAATAATCAGGCGCCATCTTATCTTAAAGACCTCATAGTACAATGTCATCCCAATAGAGTACTTCATGCTCAGATGACTGGATTACTTGTGGTTCCTAGGATACTTAAGAGTAGAATGGGAGGCAGAGCCTTCAGCTTTCAGGCCCCTCTTCTGTGGAACCAGCTCCCAGCTTGGATTCGGGAGACAGACACCCTCTCTATTTTTAAGATTAGGCTTAAAACTTTCCTTTATGATAAAGCTTATAGTTAGGGCTGGATCAGGTGACCCTGAAGTCACCTGATCCTTAGTTATGCTGCAATAGGCCTAGGCTGCTGGGGGTTCCCATAATGCACTGTTTCTTTTCATTCACCTTATTTACTTTGTTTATACTCCACTCTGTATTTAATCATTAATTGTTATTAATCTCTGGCTCTCTTCCACAGCATGTCTTTCTCTCCCCTCAGTCCCAACCTGTCGCAGCAGATGACTGCCCCTCCCTGAGCCTGGTTCTGCTGGAGGTTTCTTCCTGTTAAAAGGGAGTTTTTCCTTCCAACTGTCACCAAGTGCTGCTCATAGGGGGTCGTTTTGACTGTTGGGTTTTCTCTGTATTATTAAAGGGTCTTTACCCACAATACAAAGCGCCTTGAGGTGACTGTTTGTTGTGATTTGGCGCTATATAAATAAAATTGAATTGTTTTGAATTGAATTGAATTATTATGTATATATGTACATACTGCTAATTAAAAGAAGGCAGTCCTAATGGTTCAATTCTGGGCATTTGTCCAGTTAGTCTTATAACCCAACAAAGCTATTTTTTGTTTGGAGCACAACAAGTTGGACCTACAACACACTGAACATTATCTTACTGAACAGAATACAGTCTGAATCAGTGCTAAACATCACATCATCCCGTGCACTTGCTGTTTTTAATGCTTAAATGGTTTTGGTCAAATGTTCTACTGAACAAACCAATTCAGACAGAAACCTGAGTTTTGATTTCCTGTTCTATTTGGTCAGAGTAAATGCAAAATGAACATCAAACCTAGCAGAGCAATTTCCATTGCAAACTGTAATTAAACAACAGAGCTCTTTCGATCACTCATAAAGCACAATATTTCCTTATCATGTATGATACACTAGTTTGTGTCATATCAACAGGGAAAACAAACCTACTTTGATTCTTATACAACAGTCTTACTTCTCAAGTGCGTTGATATTTATAAGCTAGAGTCAATAAAAAATAGTGAATAGTGTCTCAATGGACAGGGAGAAGAGGTAAAAACATCTCCACTATAGATGTTTTTCCACATCCACAACAGTGGAACAAACATATATATATATATATATATATATATATATTTACCATCCTTTGACTGCTCTCCAACTAATACAACTATTATTTTTATTATTTGAATATTGTCAGATAATTTCCACTTAAAATGCCCCAGAAAGTATCTGGGGTCTAGTTCAGTTGAATTCAGTTTTATTTCTATAGCACCAAATCACAACAGTCACCTCAAGGTGCTTCATATTGTAAGGTAACGACCCTACAATAATACAGAGAAGATCCCAGCAATAAGCTGACTCCCTGTGAGCAAGCACTTGGTGACAGTGGGAAGGAAAAATTCCCTTTTAACAGAAAAATCCTCCAGTAGAACCAGGCTCAGGGAGGGGCGGCAATCTGCGAGACCATTTGGGGGTAAGGGGAAGGAGCCAGGACAAAAGAAACACCGGGGAAGAGAGCTGAATTTGCAGTGGTGATGCCTGGTAGACAGCTTTGTGTTGTCACTCTTGTCAATAAAAGTGGCCAGTCCCCTAATATTTAGCATTTTGAGTATACAAATGGATGAGTTATTTTATTTATTTATTTTTTTAAAAAACTTAACAGTTGTTATGAAGATGGGAACTTTACATAAAAGCCAAAAAAAAATTTTTCTACCAGTTTGTAAAAAAAATTGTAATTTTATTGCCAACGTCTGGCATTTTAACCCGGAGTCTCTGAGGATTAACTCCCTCTTGGGGCCAGTCTTGAGTAGCTGCTGGAGGAACTGCAGTTTGTGGCACCTCTCTTCATTTTCTGGGAGGATGCTGCTTGCCGTGGACCCACTCCCTTCCCTTTGACGTAACAAGAGCACAGGTGTAGAGGTGACTGCCCATCTCAACATTCATTTTCAACTTGCCACGTTTAAACAGCAAGTTGAACGCAAGGAACAGAACGCTTCAGTGATGAATTGTGATACCAATGTTGCATTCTCCCGTTCACTGCGGAAATCCATGAAGCATGCATACAGTTCCAGACATGCATTCAGTTGTAGAGTAAATGGCTCCCATTCAGCACTGAGGAAATGCGGTGAATTAGTGCCACACAGTGCTATTAAGTCTTCCAATAAAGCACTACGTGCTTAAATCTGGGCTAATTAATCCTATTGTAAAGAATTTTTAACACCTTGTCAGGCTATACAGGAGGGGCGCAGGATTAGATAAGCTGCTGATAGGAGGAAATTACAGTTTTGTGCAGAGCGCCTGATAGACCACCACTGAATCATACAACCAAACAAAGCAAAACATAAAGCAGAGGATTAAGGGTTAAGGAGGTGGGTCACATTTAGATGGCATATTTTCTATACGGCTCCTCACTTTTGCCGTCATCTCCACCGAATATCAGTTAAAGTGCCTATCAACAGTAATCTTGTGTAAGATAATGTCTTACAGGGTTTGTTCATTGACAGGCTCCATTTCCTGCAGTCAACTGTTCCTATGAGGTGTGTGATAAAAAATTCATAAGCCTTCTGATTTAAGATCTAAAATAACAGACTACCTTAATATGTTGGAATTACTGCCTCAGGGCTGAAGCAGCATGGAAACATTACCATATGGAGCTGTCAGCAGCCACAGCTTGTTGAATACATTTTGTGGCAGCTGAAATCACTTTTTCTTTCCAAGGGCTGCTTTGTTACATACAGCGTAAGTACTGATTTAGCTTGTAAAATAACTCAGTTTTGAGCTTTCAGATGATGAGAACAATAAGACAAATGAACTATGGGCTCCTCTGACTCGCATCTCGTCACATAAATCTCAATTAAAGTGTCATATGAAAGCATTCCATTTGAAGCTAACATAGATGTCAAGATGTAATAAAAGCAGAAAATCTGCAACCTTTAGTGTTGGAAAGCAAACAAGTCAAATCACATTGCAGACTGAAATACACATTTAGAAATAAATATTCTTCACCGCAATTTAAAAGGACACTTCACTGACTGAGTGCTTTGGATAAGAAAGTGCCCAGTTTTCTCCGTGTTCATCTAATATCCCGTCTCTCACCCCAAGCTGGTTGAAGGAGGCAGCGGCCCAGCCAGAGTCAGGCTCTGTCACAGGGTTTTTCCTTAGATGGTGAATTGAATATACATTTTCTTGTTAACCGATCCCTATTGATGGAGCAATAGGGTAAATGTTAATGTACCAGTGTTCAGCAGTTTTATCATGTTTGTTTACTTACCAAATTTAAACAGTGTACACTTCAAAACTGTAAAAAATATCTTGGTTGTTGGCCAGCATGGTGGCATGGTGGTTAGCACTGCTGCCTCACAGCTAGACTAGCTCTCTAATAGTCTGGGTTCGATTCCACCTTGGGCTGGGCCTCTTGCTGTGTGGAGTTTGCATGTTCTCCCTGTGTCTCTATGGGTTTCCTCCCACAATCTGAAGACATGCAGTTAGGTTAATTGATCACTGTAAATTGCCCACAGGTGTGAATGATTGTCTGTGTCAGCCCTACAACAGGCTGGTGACCTGTATGGGGTGTATCCTGCATCTTACTGTCTTGTCAGCTGGGATAGGCTCCAGCCCCCACCCCCCCAGGACCATGAATCGGATAGGGGAATTGATTGATCAAAAGACATTTTATTTTTTCATGAACTATAAAAGATAGGTTTGGTCAATTAGAACATACAATTTAGTTCAATTGGAAATGGAGTAGTGCTTATTTAACAGGCTGAGTTAAATAAATGGGTGGTGATTGCTTAAACTAAGTATCTTCAGTTACTGAAACTCTGTCATTCAACTTAGATCTTTCATTCCATTCCAAAACGTCTCGAGTACACTGAACATAGTCCCCGGCACTTATTCAACTGTTTCATTACTCAAAAAATTTAGGGCAATGAGTTACCTTGATTTTTTTTAAGTAGATTCAACTTATCCGGGTTTACAGTGTAGGTGGCAGGCTTGTTTTTCATTTTTTTGTTTACCAGTTTTGAAATGGTAATGGGGAAATGAGCCATTTTCCAATTTTTGTTTTCTGATTCCTAAATGAAAATCCGTTGGCTGTGACGTACACCATTTATATCCTCACCTTAACATTATTGCTTATCAGTGGTAAATAAAAGAAAATCAAACCATACCCAGCTGGTTTTGTGTTGTTTCAGATAACCTAAATATAAATGTCTTTGTCTGGAAAAATAATTTTTTATGCCTGTTTTAATACTGGAAAAAATAGACAGCTCACTTTGCCCTGTGAACTGGTTCAACTTACCCTGTGCCTGGGGCAAACTGAGCCACTGGAGCACTTTTTTTTTGTGATGTTATATTTCCAAAGCTGTTTGTTATAGACTCAGTCCTATAATTTCATTTGTTTGACCACAATCCAAATTAAGAATTGATGTTTTCATTGTACTCCTGTGTCATTTCATTTTGTCTGTAGAACCAAAAAAGCAAAAAGTGGCTCATCTTATCCCACTCTCCCCTGTGTGTGATTAGATTAATCATCTAGTTGACAAGATGATTATATGCAGAAACTGTCATAACAAAACATCTAAACACTGTATTAATATAATGGCCTACAAAAAATAATGTTCCATGTAGGATGGGAGTAAAACACATAATACAAAAGCCTGCAAGAGGAGAGAAATCCACAGAGGTTGGGAAGTCCCAGAAGGTGAAAGCTTATGATGTGGGAAAAGATAATAACTCAGATTAACTTTAGTCGTGTTACTAATTTTTTGCCAAGGATCAATCATTCACATAGCCCTTTCAGATCCACTGCCCACCTGTTAAAAAGTACTTCCAACAAGACGCATCAATAGTTTTCATTGTTGTTTACATTTCAAAATACTGTGATTTAATTGCTTTGTTTTTAGTCACTAGTTTCTAAGTAATTAAGATAAAAGTGCATTATCTTTGCTCACTTCTCACCTCCTGTCTCCTTCTCCAGGGTATTCCAGCTAAGTTTCCCTGGAGCCTCCCAACACTGGGAGATACCAAACAGTAATTCATGAGGGGTATTAGTTCAATTTTCCTATTATTCTAAGTAATTATAAAGCTACTTACATTAATAATACATTCATAATAAAAAGTGAGTGTAGAACATTTTATATATTGTTTTTTTTATTGTAGTTTTTATATTTTTGATGAAATGCTAGGGTTAGCCTTCTCTATACTTTTTCAGTGTTTGAGGTCAGAACAGATTATATAAGGCTGTCAGTTTCTAGAAGGCCACGATGCTGACAGGCCCACAAACTGTGTAGGCTACAGCATTAGTATTCAGAACCAGTGCTAGCGCTTATGTATGTGTTTATTGTTTGATGATCTGTGTGTCACATGTGACTCAAGCCTCCTACACTCAACATCTAACTGTTAATAGCCCTAAGAGCTGACCAAACGATGATTATGAGAAAATCAGAGTAAATAAATACTTCGCAACTTCCCTTCATGGATTTCAGAGCTGGAACAATTCACCAAATATACGATTTGTTGTTTGTTTTGTTTTATGGATGAATAGAGTGAATGACACCAAGAATAGGCATGAAGACTTGATCATGATTAGATCAGGAGGTATAAATAAACTCCATTAGTTTGATTTCTGTCCAGTTCACTCCCTGCCTGAAGGCTCTTTAAATGCTACAGCTTTTAACCATGTTTGTATCCACAACCTTCACTGGTGCTATGATGCCCTTTAAATCTTGACTGAAACTCTTCAAATAAACAATTTCTCTGTAAATGATCCGTTACTTGTTTGACAACTACTCTTTCAAGAACTTTTGAAAATAAAAGATTAAGAATTGGTTTATAGACAGCTCGATCAAGTAAGGGCTTTTTAAGAACTGGGTTTATTATTGCCACCTTAAAAACCTGTGGTATGTAACCTGTTAAAGATAAATTGATCATATTTAAAAATTGGAGCATTAATTAATGGTGAAACATTTTGTAGGAATGTGGACAAATTAACATTCAGAAAGATCAATGGGGGGGAGAGCAGTCTAAGTAAATTCTGGGAGTTATTAAAGTTGTTGTACTGAATGATACATCTGCGGGATGGCTGCAAATATATTTTTTCTCTAATGGTTAAAACTTTGTGAAGAAATTCTCCATACTTGTGTGTTGTGCTTCTGCACGATTCGGTGTTGGAGCTCCCTGCGGTATCCTTTCACTTGCTGTTCCTGTTGCAGCCTATGCTGGTGTTTTCTGAGTAGAAAAATACAGAGCAACCAGTCTTCTGTATCCGCATACAGTACAAATCCAACACTGGGGCACTTACAAAGATGGGCAGAGCTAAAATATTGGACAACTGAGTCTGATTATAGTAAACACCACAAATTGCCAGGTGCAACTTGGACCTATTAACCATGTTAATGTTAACAATGTAAATAGTTTACAGTAATATTGTACCATTCATCTGGGTTGCCCGGTGTAATTAGTGTTTTCCACCATGTACCCCACATCAGCTCTTATGGACCAATCGGAGTTTGGATGCACCGCCTGCAAGTGCTTGTTAATGTCTGCTGAGAAAGGTGGAAGGTGTTTTGACTCTGTGTCCACACATATTAAATGTAAGGAAGATATTCTCTGCTGATGTGGATCAATTAGCATTCGCAGATACACAATGGGGGACACCATTAGAGTTGGTGTAATCCAATAAAGCCAGTCAACAAAGGGCCTCCAGGGGAGAGCAGAAATGAAAATGGGTCTGATTTGCCATTACATCCCCAGCTGATAGCAACACATAAATACACATGCACACACACAGAGGCTCATTTAATTCATTACTAGAGCCTCAACATAGACCAGAGTCTCAGCCTGCATTTGCAAATAGTGTTGTGTTGTTTAATGGTGTTGAACTGAGCCATGGCACAATGTACAAACAGATAATGGCTAAAGCAGCATGCAGTCCTCTAAATTGTGATCACATAAGAGATTGAATTTCTCCAACTGATGCATTCTGATTGCAGGATACTCCTCTCCTGGTAGACCTGTGTTGCTAATGTGTTCTACTATTGTAGAGATCTTAATAAGATCTCATTGATTGAAAAAAGTATACTTCATCAAAACTGTGATTAGCAGTAAGGTTACAAACATATAGTTACACTGCTGTATGAAGGTGCAGTCATCTCTCAGCTTGCACCCCAGTATATTGCTTCTGACCAGCTGGTGCTCCTGCAGAGGCTCCTCACTCCAGTCTGACTTCCCACCCGCTGCTGCCCCTCTCTGCACATGCATATACATTGCATTTGGCCCGTGATGGAGTGATGCGCTGTGTGTACTGTGCACCACAACAAAACAAAATCAATACGGTCAGTTAAGAGCAGCCTGCTCTTGCCAGCTAAATTGAGCTTTTATTTAACATTGCTTCCTTTTAAGTCTACGCTGTGCAACAGCGATTTTAGAAGACCCTGACAATAATTACAAAAGTCCAGTAACAAACTCGTTTTTAAAGATCTCTCTGAGAATATGCTGTTTCAAATTTTGGCAATATTGCACAGATGAAAGAAGGCAGGTTCGTTTTTTGGGGTTTGTTTTAGATTTCATGCTGAGCTGTAGGTTCCCTAGCTTTTCTTTGTTGTGTTCAGTTGTTCTCTCAGACACGGCGAGCTATGTTTTACCTTTTTAATTAAATCTGGTCGCTCTCACAGACTGCCCACTCTATGTTATCACACATCCAAAATGGGAGGGACTTGTGGTTAAACATTTCTGTCATTAGTTAGAACAGTCAGACTCAACACAGGTGCTCCCCTAACCGCTGTTTTTAGCTTTTTGCAAACACAACTCAAAGGGGTCCTCTTCAATGATGTCACTACCCGATCTCCTCATGACTGCTAGCCTAAACAAAGGCCTCTGCTAGTCATTGTTCACATTCTTATAATAAAAGGTTGTTTAATTTTCCCCTGTAGTTTAACTAATTTGTTTTTTAGATACATATCACTGGGTATCATCTGCATATTGCCTAGTGGCACAATGTACAACGAAAATAGTATTAGCCTTACCACAGAACCCTGTCGAAGTTTTTTGAGTGAAGAAGACTCCTTGTTTACATTAACAAACTGAAATTTATCAGAATTTATAGTAGCAGAGATCACTTCCTTTTCTCTCAATTGTGTATTCTAGTCTCTGTAGTAAAATGTTGTGATCAGCTGTATGGATTGCTGTGCTGAGGTCTCGCAGGACAAGCACAGAGACAAGTCTCAGAGGTCGTGAGAAGTGCGTTCATGACCTTCACCAGCGCTGTTCTGGATTCAAATAAACAATTCCTCTGCAACTGATCACAAAGCTGATTGACAACAACTCTTATGAGAATTTTTGAAATTAAACCAAGATTAGAAATTGGTCTATAACTATCTAAGACAGCTGAATCGAGTATAGGCTTTTCAACTAATAGTTTAATTACAGCAACCTTAAAAGCCTGTGGAATGTAGCCCAGTAATAAAGATGAACTGATCATGTTTAATATTGGGGGTTTAATTAATGGTGAGCTTTCTTTGATCTGTCTTGTAGGAATGGGTTCTAATAAACATGTTGATTATTTGCAAGAAGTAATTATTGAGGTTAGCACAGACGGCTCAGTAGGACATAAACCTAAATGAAGATCATGATATTACTGAAGCTATTGTGAAGAGTACCTCTGTAAGAAGGCTGTGATTTATTTTTCCCTTCTAATGGTTAAATAGTTGTCGTGCAAGTGTTTAAAGGTTGATTAGAAACTTTGAAGCGATTTGTAAACATCACGTCACAGGCTCAAAATCTTATTGACCCTGAATTGTGATCTTTACTCAAGCGGAACCTTTGCAGAAAACACACCACGTGTAGAGAGCAGATAAAGCCTTCTGTGGCTGACTCTCCAAACTCTCACAGAAACACAGACTTTTCGTCCTCATTACCTGCTTCAAACGCTGCTTAAAATAATGCTCTTATTCAGCTAAACTTTAATAACAAATATGACGTGAAGAAGGAAACACAGCTGTGTCTGATTATGCCTGTAATTAGTGAGTTGTTAATTACTGTGTCACAACAAACGTGTTGATACTGATTAAAGAAGTTCACTGACAGGTGATTTTTTTTATGATCTTTCAGTGTAATAGTCATTCGTACAGCATTATTCACCTGTTTAGGGTTTATGTTAGACTGGCAGATCTTCGGGTAATGGAAAGATTATGGCTCAGTTTCCACAGTGGCTTGGGACACAACATGTTTTACATTTGCTCAGAACTAGAATTTTTTTCTGAAACGTATCATAAATGCATTTGTGAACCTTTATGGTGTTTCAGAAAGCAGACTCAGTGACAACTAGGTTCACTTACTGTGACATTAGGGGATTTTGTGAATGAGAGGAACCCCGGGACATACAGCCTAACCAACAGTTTTATTTAGTTATGACTTCTCTCATGCTGAGCTTGAAGCCGCTGTTAACATGTTGTCCTTTTCTGATTCACCTGATTATTTCCATAGCCTTACACTGGGAGATAATTCCAAGATCATTCCCTGATGATTAAAGTCACACAAACATTACTATTTGTCTAAACAATGTTCTCCAGTTTTTGCCTTTTTGAAATTATGCACCACAGGTGTGCCCTCAGACCCAAACAAATTCCATCATAAGCTGAAAAGAAACTAAAACCCAACACTATTAAAAAAGGTATGAGAGAGAATGTGTATGTATTTGTATTAAAACGGAATTCTGTTGGGGTTTATGCTACTATATATGTTACCATGTAAATTCTATTCTATAAGTTGAAAAGCTACTGAATTGTAATGACTTTGTTGAACCCTGCGAGCTCTAAGTTGTTGGTGATGACTCTAACCCTCTGCTATTTTTAATTGTTCTCCAGAGTCTCGGGACAAAGAAAATAATCATTTTAATTGACACACTTTTTATTTTTCCGTTTCCAATTATTTTTTTATTTCATTTTTTTTTTGCATTTCTCCAAAACATAAGGTTTAGGGTTCAGAGTCAGGTTGTCATGACTAACACCTCATTGGGTTAATACAAAAAGACAAAAGTATGAAATAGTTATGATAGTATAGGTTTTTATATTTCATGTTCAGCTGCTATCAAGTGCCCTTTGTTCACATCTGATTGTACAAAAATACCAATATATTTTTGTTTAAGTGCATTTCTCTTGATCAAGGGACCAGTTTTATCAATTGGACAATGAATTCAGAAAGAACAATGATGGAGTTGTTGGAACAGATTTTGATTGTGAGTAGAGAACCTGCTGCACATTTCTGATTTTGGCCATTTGCTGCAGGATGACATCCTGCTGGGTGGAGAGATGGTGAAGGACCCGGTCATGTTCCCCCAGTTGAGCCCTATGGCTGGAGAGGGCCCTCTTAACTGTGATAGTGTCTGCTGAGTCCATTTGAATGGCCAGATTATTCTGTCAAAGCTCAGACTCAGACCTGGACTCAAACACAGGACACTGAAGTAAAATTTTGACAAATTTATTCCAGGCACAGAAGACAAACAGGAAATATCCCAAGTCAGTATTTTCAGAGTGGAGGAGGCAGAGAGGCAGGCAGGTAGTAGTTATGGGATGTACTGTGCCAAGGCTTCGGAGCATGTGCCAACAAATCCAGGATGTCTTTTATGAAGTATTTGCAAACAGAATCATGATCCAAATGCATTATTATACCAAACATATTTGATTTTACAAGAAGATCTTTATAAGTTCTCTATAGGCTACTCTTGTTAATGTTTGTCATTTCTTTTATTCATTCATTTTGTTTATTGTCCACAAAATATGACTGCCAGGTCTGACAGGCAGGAAGGAAAGACAATACAAATAAGGGGAACATCCTAGGTACACACATATACATACACACACACACACACACACACACACACACACACACACACACACACACACACACACACACACACACACACACACACACTCTTGCTGTGTTATATTTTAATGTATGTGTGTGTCTCTGTCATGCAACATACTCATTGAGGGTGAGAAGCTGCAACCACGGCCCCAGGATCGAGAGGTAAATAGGGAAAGACCCAGGGGACCCGGGCCATCCACAGCCCACCTGGAGGTCAGGAGACCTGCGGCCACACATCTTGATGACTTCTGCAAGCACACCCCAAAGGAGGAAGGAGGGAGACCCTAGACGGAGCTTCCACGGCTCTCCCAGGCAAGGGAGCCAGAGGCAATGAGCCCCCCCCCCCGCACCACACGCCACCCCGCAGGCAGGCCACCCCAGCACGAGCCGAGAACGCAGCCCTGAGGCCTCAGGCACACAAGAGCCGCCTGATTCCCAGCAGACACCCCCCCCCCCCCCCCCCCCCCCCCCCCCCAACTCCAGAGAGGCCTGAGCCACCCCCAGGTCACAACCCCCAAGGGAGCAGGCCAACAGTCACCCCAAGACATCCGGCCACACACCCCGGGACCCACAGGCACCCACTTCTCAGGGGAGATAGCAACGATCAGTGGGGAGCGGTCAGGAGGGATAACTCCCAGGTGACATGTCCCACAGGGGCCAAGGCTCAGTAAGCCACAGTCCCAGGCCCAACGGTACATGTGCACACACATATATAACAGTCGTACGCTATTGCACACACATAGACCTTGCGTGGACACGAAGTGTGGACAAGCAGGTATCAGCGCACAGCCAGCAGCAACCCGGGGAAGCAGCCGACCCAGTCCCAAACCACTACCCAGACCCCACCCCAGGCAGGGTGTAGGAAACTGGGGTGTGGGAAGACCCGCCCATCCTCTCCTCCCACCCAGTGTGCTGGGTGTATGTGCTGGTGTGCGTGAGTGTATTTAGTGGGAAGAATGATTATGACTGTGTGAGAGCTACAGTGCTATTAAAATTGGATGGACACAGACATGAGCACTGTGCTCAAGGCAGGAATTCACTAACAACATACGTCCTAAAGCAGGAGCTAAAAAAGACCGCAACAGTAAGGTTCTAAGAATATAATATTTTCTAGGAGAGGTTTTCACCTCGAGATATAACAACTATGAAAAACCTATGTATAAATGAGAACTTTATTGCACACAGAACAAGCAAAGTCATAAGCTTGTTGAAATAAAGGTTTTTGCTCTGTATTGAAAAAGTTTTTTTTTTTTTTTTTTTTTTTTACAAGAGTTTGATGAGTTTTGCAAGCAATTTTGGAAGCCCCGTATAAAGTTTTGTGTATGCGGCAACCAGTGCAAATGAGATAAATCTGCTTGTTTTGAAATTTTTTGCAAACGGGTTTTCACTTCATCAGTATAGGTGATTGGATGTAGGTTATAAAGGAAAAACTGTAAAGGGTCTGAATGTGAAGTGACTATTGAACATACTCGAAGTATTAATGCTGAAAGAACTTCCTCACTGGGGAAAAGCTCAGTTTTACTTAAAGGTAGTTCAATCAAACACTGCAAGTATTTGATTTGCGAAATCTACTACATGTCAAGGTGACAGAAAAACTACAAAGGTAATGTGCTCACATGACTGTCACATGGATGGTAATATGTAGCAATAAATCAAGTGTTGCATACTCCATTATTTAACATCCATATGCCAGATATTTACCAACACACATGGCTTGCTGGCATTAGGCTTGATCCAAAGTGCTCTGTAAATACAGAGTATAATACCCACTTGAGACGGCGGCATCTTGTGGATAAAGCACCGTCAGATTAGTCACACAGTATGCCTCTGGCAGTTAATGACATTAAGGAGGGTCAGTTGAAATTAAACTGGGACAGGAGGCTTTTCAAAATGGTAACAAATGTAACATGCTTTAGTTTGAAATAAACAAATTAGACAAAAGACAATAAAAATACCTCATGCATATGTATGTGCAGGAGATCGTTATGTTGCCCTAATACATCAGAAGGAGCCAGTAGCGGCATCTGAAATGGCATATTATTAATGTATGATTTTACCAACATTAGGCCAATAAATCAAGTCAGTTTGAGTTATTGGTGAGCAAAGTTTACATGCACACACTGGAGGATAGAAGCAAAAACTAAAAAGCCTTCAGGTTTGGTTTACACCAAGAGAAAAACGATTTGCTTTTCTAAATGTTCTCTTCTGTAAAAACAAGAATGAAATAAAATATTATGGTTATCAAAGCTAATTTCAACTTCCAAATGACCCTCTAGCTTAAAAAAACATTAATTACTCAAAAGATTCTGTTTATAGCAGAGTTCTACTTTGAAGGTCTAATATGATTTATGACACTGGGCTTCTAGTAATATTATTTACAAGCCAAACCCACAACCCCAATCAATAATTATTAATAGAGAAGACAGGAATGATAATGGATAGATGGGATTGGCAGTCTCATGGTTCTCTGGTACTCCCAGAAGCATCTCCAGGGCTTCTGGGTCATGGTTTCCTGGAGAGGATCTGCTGGAGTCCAGCTGAAAAACCCAGAGCCTTCTAGCACAATTCATCTCCTAATATGCCTGAAATTGAATATGATTATAATCATGAACAGCCCGGTGACAGAATGGTGACCTGTCCAGGGTATACCCCTGAATCTCACTCTTACTGTTGAGATAGGCTCCAGCCCACTGCAACCCTGAATTTGATAAGCAGAAGAATATGGATGGATGGATGGATGGATGGATGGATGGATGGATGGATGGATGGATGGATGATTATGTACAGAAAGGGACATCAGGGAGGAAACATGGATGTTTGTGTCATTATTTCTAAAAGTCTCCATCTCTGCCCGTCTACAAGCTAACACTGTAAATGATGTTTCAGAATATCTTTACTCTGGAAGGAGTCTTTCAAAAGGTCAGTGACCTAACACTGTGTTTCTATATGGAAAGCCAAAGTACATAGAAAAGGCTGCATTTCAATGAAATAACTTACTTGTGTTGAAGTGTGACATGAAACTGGCTTTGCGGATTTAATTTATTATGAATCTCAGCACAATAACAATTTAATGCATCAATGGGGAAATTCGACAAAAAACGCCTTAATTGTCAAGGTATCACCATTAACTTTGGCCATCGTCAATTGTCCATTGACCCTTGCTAGGATGATGTAAATACACCTAGTTGGATGAAAATTCACAATGTTTTGCTCATGACAAAAGTAGATTTATTTAAAAGGAGATATATTCATGTAAGACACGAGTTAGTTTCCTGTTGTTAATAGCACATATTTAATTATGTTACATTCACATCCACTTGGATTTACGACCCCTCCTCATCTGTCAAACCCTCAGCTGCATTCTGAGGTATATAACCTGACTTGATGATACTGAGGCTTTATCCGATGAGACTGCACACAGAAGTGCTGTCATAAATGTACACTGCGCTCTCTAGTGATTTTCGACATGCAGCAATTAAACGCAGAGAGAAGGAGGAGAAATATTGAATATTCTCACTGAGAAGGGAGCACAGTGAATTAAGCTCCAGTTCCTGGCTTCTCATTAGCATTCTATTGTACTGCTCCAAAACCATGCATATATTCACCAGGCCACAAACCTCACTAAGACCTTGAGCAGCGCTATTTTCAGTGGCGGGTTAAGTAATACTCATGACATTTTGTGTTCTGCTCAGCTTGGTTAAATACAGAGTAAGCACAGAGGACAATCCAGCATAAATCCTGTTCTTAAAACCCCCACAAGTAGAATTTAAACCCTTAAATGCACCTGTCTCTAAAGATTGTGTGTACTCATAATTTTAATATTGGAACATGTCTCCAAATGTTGTGCAGTGTTTGCACACGCATTGGGCGTCTGGGTCCCAGTTTTACAGCATTTAAAGCAATCAGCAGGACAAAGTCACCTTCCATTACAAAGCTCAAGAAAACATTCTGGGAGAAGTAAAGTCTCGGTTCCCACTGATATGATTCTCATTGCCATATCCTGAACATAACCTTATCACTAACTTTGCAAGATTCATTAAGCAGAGGCAATCTACTAGTTAACCTAAACTGAACTATTGGCGCATCTCAGTGCAAATATTCTTGACTTTAATTAGTTGTCCAGTATGTCTTGACTGTAATTAAAATCAAGACAGCTTTTTAAGCAATGTAACCAAGCATCAAGAGCACAAAGCAATGAAAGCAGTGACCCTTCAGTCTGAATTTCACTTTGGGGGAAGAGGACAAAGCTACAGGGATTTAAATGTGGTGAGTAGGTTGGATGGTGAGCAAAATTTGTGTCGGTGGTGAAGTTAGAGTAAAAAGTCACGTCTCTGATATGATGTGCTGCCTTTTGGCTTAGACACTGAACTCTTACTGTTTCCCTGCCTCTGTTTTTGTGTGTTTCTTTGAGCTGCCTGGATTTAGTTACCTTATATTTTGGACTTTCTCAGCCAAATAAACAACTCGTCTTCTGTCTTAAACGCTGCCTCCCAGTGTGTCTGCATTTGGGGCCTCACTTCAACATACTCTACAACATGACAGAGTTGGAGTTAATGTTTTAATTAAAAAAAAAAGTGCCTGTTTGGCACAACCTAATGGATAAACTTTAATAGAAAAAATGTAATACCATAATTAATGTATCAACTGTAACTGTCATGGTCCCGGCATTTTGAGTTTGGTATTCTGGTTTATTATTTTGTGTTTTTTGGGTTGGTATCATGAATAATCCTAGTTTCTAATTAACGTTAGGTTAAGTTTTGATTTCCATTATCATTCTGGTATTCTGGTTTGTTCTTGTAGAAATCTGTCCTACTGTCAGTGTTTATAGTTTTTCTTTACATTTGGTTCCTTGTGGGTTTGTTTATTACTTTAACCTGTTGTGTGTCCTTGTGTATCATGTTCTTTGAGTTCTGTTCTCTTGATCAGCTTCATTTGTTTTCTGTTTCGTCTTATTGTGAATTTGTTTGTTACCCAGTGGAAGTAATTTTGGCAGCAGTGGCATCCACACATGCAGCCAACAGAAAACTGAGGAGGAAACCTTTGGTCATGGGAGTACTGCCTCCCTAATTCTTTTCAGTCAGTTACTTACACACACACACACACACACACACACACACACACACACACACACACACACACACACACACACACACACACACACACACACACACACACACGCGAGCTGGAAATCGTCCTATGCTCTTATGCTGTGTCACATGTTGAGATGACATCCTGCTTCTCAGTCTCTGAGCTCATTGGCTGCTCTTCTCGCCATATTGTAACATGTTCATGGTGTCTTTGCTTATTGCTTGAGGTTTTGATTTTTATGTACACTTGTATTCTGCAGCTTTCCATTTTTTTGTCTGTGAAGTTTGTCATTTGTGCTTAGTTTCCTCAGTGTTTTTGTACAGTATAGTCTCTCTGTGCTTCTTTGAGTTTTTTTACTTTGGTAGTTGCCCCCCTTTTTTGTGTTTTGCTTGCTTCCTGTCACTGTCACTATTGTCTACAGTCGTGTTTCATATCCTCACCTGTTTCACTTTCCTGATGTTTCCCCCCCCTTTTTCTTTGTTGTTTTTTTTTTGTTGTTGTTCTGTTTTTGTCTTCCTTGCATTTGTGGACTCTTTGGATTTTGCATTCAGCCTAAATAAAATGTCGCATATTTTGTTCTTCTAAGTCTGCCTCCCGTGTCTCTCATTTAAGGTCCCCTACAAGAGTTTACAATCCACACAGTCTTCAAATTGTGACAGTAACAAAATCTGAAGAATAGCACCGTTTGATCTGACTGAATCTGAGCAGCGAGTTAGACTTCAGAATTCATTCTGCTACTTTTATCATCATCAGCATCCTAAATGCACAAAGGAGCGTTACCGCAGATCCTTCCTCCCAGCAGCTGTAAGACTTTATAACCATCACTGCTCCCAACAAAAACCACAATAACCTACACAATGTAGGATAATATATAATATACTGTAAATAGTCCAGCCTGTTAAGGTTCAACACACAGGCACATCATGTACATTGTATATAGTGTTATTATTAGTAGTATTAAGGTTAATCTTGTTTGTTGATTTTATATATATTCTTTTCTTAATAGTGTAAATTATTATATCTTTATTTATATTTATAATAACTGCGGCTGCTGTTACACCCAAATTTCCCCTCTGTGGGACAATAAAGGCTGTTTCTTCTTCTTCTTCTTCTTCTAAACACTAGTGGACTGGTTCTGCTAGCAGCCATTGCCATAACATTGTTTGACAGATGATGTGCTGTGCTTCAAATCATGAGCTGTTCTTTCCTTCTCCATACTTTCCCTCTGACACTGGTTCAAGTTAATCTTGAATAATTTTTTCCAGATGTGGCAGGGGCTTTTTCACATGCTTTTTTGTCAAAGTCTGATATGGCGTGCTCGTTCTTGAGTGTAACTGGTGGTTTGCAACCTTAGTATCTAAATCCACGAAGGTATTTCTTGATTGTAGACTATGACAATTATACCTCTACCTCCACAAATGTGTTCCTGACCTGATGTTGTGAAGGGATCTTTCTTAACAAAGGACAAATTTCTGTGACCACAAACTTCAGTTGTTTTCTGTAATTTTGTTGGTCTTTCAGTGCTGCTGAGCTGGCCTGTGAATTAATTTTTTAAGACTGTACCAGATTTTTTTGATTTAGCCACTCCTAAAGCTGTTGCTATCTCTCTGATAGGTTTATTTTGCTTGCTTGTTTGTATGTTTTTTTTCCAGTCTAATGATGACCTCCCTTATTTGCATCAGCATCTCTTTGGACGTCATATTAAGAGTTCCAGTGAAACGCTACCAAATGTTTGCTTAACACCTGGAATTAAATCCAGAAATTTTATCTGTTTAATTTGTGATGGAATAATGAGGGAACAGGCCTCACCTGCACATGAAAGTGCCTGTCAGTTGTGCAGTTATTTTAAGCCTATGAAAATAGGGAACTATGTATGAAAATGACTGTAAAACTAAAGAGTTAATGGAATACTTTTGTTAAACTTCTTGAATTAAAGTTGAAAGTGCACTTCAGTCACATCTTGTTTGATTTTAAAATCTACTGCGGTAAAGTAACGAGGTCAACTTAAAAAGTTGTGCCATTGTCCAAATACTTCTGGACATAACTGGAAAAAAAACGGCAGAGGAGATGAAGCTGTGGTGGGAGAGGAGAGAGGACAGCAGATCAAAAATACAGAGATAACGGGTGAAATGCACACTTGGGCAGGAAGCAACAGCACTGCAGTAGAACTGGGACAGATGCTGGAAGGAGGGGTACATTAGGGTATATTTGGTATGAGATTTATGTGGTCCAGTCATTCTAATCAATGAAGAAAATGGGCAGATAAAGCATACAAAGAAGATCATCATTACTAGGCCTCATGCAATACATCATAACCAAAGTCTGTCTCTCCTAATTAAAACAAAACTCAAAATGGCCTTTTCCCTATCCACCACCTAAAAGTAGAGCACAGAATTATAGGTAGGTTGACTCTTTTATTTGATAATGCTATTTAAAATGCTCAAACATGTCCAGAGGCGGTTGAGAGGTACAGTTCAGTAACAGCCATTGGCTACAGTCGCGCCCCCAACTTTAAACCTTAAAGTTTAAAAAGGATGAGCTACAGAGCAAAGCTGTTGTTGTTTGCTGAAAACATTCTTATTTTTGGAGTAAAGCTGAACGCTTTAGCAGAGAATTCTGCAGATGTTGGCTCACTTTTGGAAACAGCCTCCAGTGGCCTCTTGAGGAAATGTAGTTTTTGACACTTCCACGTTGGCTTCATTTTTTTCATGTTTACTGCACTTGTATTATAGCAAAAGGATAACAGGATAACAGAGTCTGCACTGAAAATATTTATGTGCATATACCATTTTCAAAATGCAATGTGATTCAAATATATAACTTCATTTCAAATATCTTGTTTCTCTTTAATATCATTACCTGTACCTGTCTGCGATTATGATGCAGTCCTTTGTGGTTGTTCTTCTTTGTGATTTCACTCTGTGTCTATGATTGTTCTTGTTGAATTCACTTGTGGCAATTTTTAAATATATCTGGTCATTTTGTGTATAGTTTACAGGCACTATTCTCTTTTAAATCATTGAGAGTCTCTTTGTGGTTGTGCTATAGTTGTGTATTTGTAGTCATTCTATGTTTCTAAGGAATAGGGGAAGACCACAAAGACACACAGAATGACCATTAAGTCCATTTTCATTACTTTGTGGTGGTTCTGCATCTATATTGTAAACCTGCGTCTCTCGGTCATTCTGTCTTTGACTTTATTCTTTTTGTGGTCATGTTGCTTTGTGGTAATTTTGCATTACTTTCTGGTCATTTTGTATTTGTTTTAATGCTCTCGCTGATGTCATTCTGTGACACAAAAGGGCCATTAAAGACTGCAACATGACTACAAATGATTTACACGAACAATTTGATTTTTTTTTTTCTTCCTTTCAGTCAAGTACATGTCATAATTGGTGTAACCAAGACATTTTGTGACTCTGTGAGGCCCCTTCTGACATAGTTAATATGTGGATTTTAGCATGGAAGCCCCAAATGCATAACACTCAGTGTAAAATTGTGAAGACTTTGAACATCTCATTATCTACAGTGCATAATATCATCAAAAGATTCAGAGAATGTGGAGAAATCTCTTTGCACAAGACACAAAGCCAAAATTCAATATTGGATGCCTGTGATCTTCAGGCCATCAGGCAGCACTGCATTAAAAACAGGCATGATTCTGTCATGGAAATCACTGCAGGAGATCAGGAACACTCCCTGAAATCACTGTCTGTGAACACAGTTTGCTGTGCCATCCACATGCAGGTTGAAGCTCTGTCATGTGTGTATATGACCAGAAAGGCAGCTCTCTTCTCTGAGCCAAAGCTCATTTAAAATGGACTGAGGCAAAGTGCCAAACTGTTCTGTGGTCAGACGAATCAAAATTTGAAGCTCTTTTTTTGAAAAAACACGGATGCTGCATCCTTCAGACTAAAGAGGACAGGAACCATCTGGCTTATTATCAGTGCTCAGTTCAAAAGCCTGCATTTCTGATGGTATTGGGGGGGTGCATTCATATCTGTGGAACAGGCAGCTTGCACATCTGGAATGGGACCATCAGTGCTGAAGGGTGCAGACAAATTTTAAAGTAGTATATGCTCCCATGCAGAGGATGTCTTTTTGAGTGAAGACCTTGCATATTTCAGTAAGACAATGCTAAACCACATACTGCATCTATTCCAACAGCATAGCTTTATAGTAGAAGAGCCCAGGCGCTGAACTGGCCTGCCTGCAGTCCAGACCTTTCACCAACTGGAAACATTTGACTCATCATGAAATGAAAAAATACAACAAAGAAGACCCAGGACCCAAGGCAACTGGTCTTCTCAGTTCCCAGATGTTTATGGACTGGGATGCTACACAGTGGTAAACATGACATGTTGCTGCCAACAAATTCAAAATGAGCCAGTATTGTTCTTAAAATGGTACATTTTCTCAGTTTAAACATTTGATATGTTTTCTGTGTTTTACTGTGAATAAGATACGGGTTTGTAAGATCTGAAAATCTTTGCATTCTCGGCCACAGCAGCTTTTGTTAGCAGTAGCGAGAGACAGGAAATGGGAGAAAGATACACGAGCAAATTGGCGACAAGCCGGGACGCGAACCCACGCCGCTCGCACCGCAACGCGGCATATGCATAGGTGGCTGGCTTCACCACCAAGCCACCTATGCACCCTGCATTCTCTTTTTATTTACATTTTGCAGTGTCTCAAATTTTTTGGAATTGGGGTTGTGGATGGGGAGAGGAGGAATGAATCACCCTGTGTTTCAGAGTATCCAACGAATCTAGGCAGCAAAGTTTTAGATTTGTTTTTAAGAGGAATATTTCTGGAAGAGAGCCATACCTTGTGACCCGGTTTACAGTCCAGCACTGGGGCCCAACATCGAGCCAAATGCTTATTTTGATTTACAGTTTTAAACAGTGCTGTTGTAGTGGACTTCCAAATTGTATAGCAGCATCCTAGATTATGATGATGCTCAAGAACTGGAAACAATAATCTGGGGGAAGTCTCAAAAGCTGCAGAGGTTATGGTGTTGTGTGCATGCTTGATCCAGATCAACTGAACTCCTAGAAGTGGGGTTTTCTGATGTGACGCGGCATCACAGCTCTGTTTGGAGTGAAAGGCTTTGCTTTGAGCGTGACTGGGACAGGCTTGTACGTGGGAATGTCTTTTTCAAGAGATGGTGGGTGAGGTTTGTGGCTCAGTGGGTTACCTTAGAACAGAGTGATGTTGGAACAAATGGGCAGATGGTCTGTGAAACTCCTGTTACAGGCTCTTCCATTTAAGATGCTAACTGAACTTCCCAAGTGAGGGCACCGACAGCATTAGGTTTGATATTTCTTGAAGCAGGAAGGTACAGTAATACTAAGGTTAAACTTTTCAAAAAAACAACCAACCAACCAAAGCATAGAGATAATTAGGCCTCTGAATATGGCTGATTAAATATAGTTATGGTAGATCTTTATGTATGAATAGATGAATGAACAGATGCTCTGGTCGCTCCAGCCAGTGCCTCCGCTTCTCTAAGGCTAATACTGTATGTTATTCCCATTGGTTGCATAGGAGCTCGTAAAATTAAAAGAGCAGGACTACTTTTGTCATTAAGTGGTTTAGATTGAAAAGTTTAAGTTCCTTTAAAACTTTATCAGAATAGCTCCAACTGTACCGCTCATTCTGTGTTCAGCATGCAGAGTAAGCATGACATTTGTCCACTGAACAGTGCACACACATTTCACTTCATCAGTCACACAGCGGGCACAAAATATAAACACAATCAATCACAACACAGTCCCAGCCCAAAATGGTCAGTGACTGATGAATGAAAGAGGAGGTTGTTAGCTGGGAGCTACGCCACATTATGGATTAGTTTGAACAACAGGAACACCCCGCACACATGGGAAGGTTTCTCCGTGTTGATTATCGTTAGCATGATTGATTTTCATTGTGAAATGTCCCTGGGGTTTATTTTACACTGAAGCCCAATGGCTTGGTAAATTCTGAGAATATAGGATCCCAGCACAGATTCTCCCTGATCCTGTTTAGCTCACACATAGAGAAAAATCAAATGCACACAATATATATTTTTATTAGCACTTCCCACTGTGCTAACATTAGGCCTGGCAGCATGACTCTCAAATCGCAGAATGACCTCTTTGCACGTTTTTCATTTAATTGTTATTCTATTTAGCTTTATGTTCAAACCATTGATACCAGACTTAAAAACCAATAGGATGCTATAGACTGAAGGCCTTGAGTAAGTATGTAATAGGTAATAAGTGAAAGAGTGAAGCTTTTGTATTAAGAGAGAACAATTTTTTTAAGGTTTTAATATTCTATTGCCTGTGTAATCACTCGATAAATGAATGATCGAGCATTGCTATCTATTCTGAATAAGGTAAAATATCTTTATTGTGCTGCAGAGGAGATAATTAAATTATGTTTTCAAGATACAACAGAGTCCACTAACATCTTTACATTGGAGTGAATTTTAAAGTTATACTTTACTGTCTTCATTAGGCACATTCATTAGGGACATTGCTTACTCCTGCCTTTGAATTTTTTCCACTCTAACTTAATCGCTGTAGTATCACTGAAACTCCTCAAGGACAGCATTTGCTTCTTATGATTTTCTGCTGTGTGTCAGTGCCGTATATGCTCTTATTCTTGGCAACAATATAGAAAACTTGGATTCAAATATATATATGGTTTGCTTTAATCCCTGTATCTGGTGTTTCGGTGACCTTCAAATTGACTGTTACTGAAAATTACCAAACTGTACTCTATGGAGAAAAATTTCCCAATACAACAGAAATTAAGCATATGAATGCTGCATGCATTTTTATCATAGTAGTGCCAGGTTTGAAACTGATGTTTGAAACTATGATGTGTTTGGCAGCCTTTGGAAAATAGTGGCAAGTTGTGCTTTAATAACAGATACAGGCTCTTCACAGAATTGGCACCTTGAGACAGGAGATACTAATGTTTGGGTGGCCACGACTTACCGAACTGGACTTACAGTGCCGTGAAAAAGTATTTACCCCCTTCCTGATTTCTTCGTTTTTTTGCATATATATCACACTTAAATGTTTCAGATGATCAGATTTTAATATTACTCAAAGTTAACCTGAGTAAATAAAAAATGCAGTTTTCAAATGATGATTTCATTTATTAAGGGAAAAAAACATGTTCAAACCTACCTGGCCCCTTGTGAAAAGCAATTGCTAAGGCTTTGAGACTCTAGCAAACCACAATGAGAACCATTGTCCACAAATGGAGAAAACTTGGAACAGTGTTAAACATTCCCAGGAGCGGCCGGCCTACCAAAATTACTCCACGAGTGCATCAGTGAGCCAGGAGATCACAAAAGAACCCAGAACAACATCTAAAGAACTGCAGGCCTCACTTGCATCGGTTGATGTCAGTGTTCATAATTCAGCAATAAGAAAGAGTCCGGGCAAAAATGACATCCATGGGAGCGTTCCAAGGCAAACACCATTATTGACCACAATAAAATTTTTTTTTTTTAGAAAGAACAAAGGCTCATCTCATACATGTCAAAAACGTCTTGATGATCTTCAAAACTTTTTTGGGAAAATATTCTGTGGACTTATGAGACAAATGTTGATAACAAAACAGATTTTTGGACGGATTGCATCCTGTTACATGTGGCATAAAACTAACACAGCACTTCATAAAACAAACATCATACCAGCAGTCAAACATGGTGGTGGTAGTGTGATGGTCTGGGGCTGCTTCAGGACCAGGCCGACTTGTCGTAATCAATGGAACCATGAATTCTGCTCTCTACCAGAAAATCCTGAAGGAGAATGTCCGGCCTGAAGTTTAAGCGCACCTGGGTTACGCAGCTGGACAATGATCCAAAACACACCAGCGAGTCCACTCTGAAAAGAAGGTTTCAGAGTGGCCTAGTCAAAGTCCGGACTTAAATGTGATTGAGATGCTTTGGCATGACCTTAAACAGGCTGTTCATGATTGAAGATTAATGTAGTTGAAATCAGAGATCAGAGCGGAAATTTTCAAAATCCCTGAGAACTCCTCCATAAACTCCCCCTGTGAACGAATGGTGAGGTCTGATGGGTCTATTATGTGGTCACATTGTTCTCTTATGATGAGTGAGGACTGTGGACCCAAACTGTAGGCTCCGAGGCAGATTTAAATAAACAAAAAAAAATTAACCTTTATTTAGATGAAGTGGTCCAGATCTGGGCTGATAAAAACAGAGTAAAAATAATCCAAAATGGGAATACATGGTAGAAATACACTGGCAGACAAATGCAACACAACACCACAAAGAACTAAGGAAAACTGTATTTACACACATGAGGTGATTGTGGGGGGGCAGCTGGGGGAAAACAAGACACAGGTGAACAGAATCAAACTAATGTGACAGGGGGAAGCAAAACTAAACACAACGTACATGAGACAACCAAGTAACAAAGTAAAATAGGACTTGATGCAGACTGATGCACATTAAGCAGAAATTGAAAGTTCAAAAGTCAGAATGCTGGGTCCAAAATCCAGGATCATAAAAATGACAAGAAACAAAACTTTCTTTCTGTATTTCACACATTACAATGAGGTAAACTGTGATGGATTGTGAACTGGATGAGCTACTATGTCACTGACATTCTTATTATATACACTTCTCTCCAAGAAATTGCAGGGAAGCCACTTTAGAGCATAATGACATCTCTGTGTCATTGCAAATGCAAGTCTTTGAATAAAAAAAAAAAAAATGATAGCAGAGAAAAATCCTATAATGCATTCAAATCAGTTATTAAGAAGCACTTGATAAAAAATGCAACTTTATAATGAAAAAGTGGTCAGTGTCAGGAAATAGTTTCCCACACAGCAAAGATTTACAGCATCTCCTCTCAGGTTGTACTCACGGTGGGGTGCAGCTATCAGCCGAGCCAAGCTGATAAAATATGATCAGTTTCTTCCTTAGAAATGTAGCTTATCCTTGACAAAATAGCTCAGGGTTAAGCACGCCATTACTCAGTACACTATCAGTTTTAATTGCGTGTCTGGCAAATGAGTATATACCTGTAAAGCTAAGGTTTCCAAACCAATTTGCTAGATGTAATCACACAGGCCTGCCTGATGATGTCCAGCACTGCTTCATCAACAATAATGATCATGTTCTAAATGTGTTCTTTTTTTTTAAATTATAAACTGCATGTTGTGTACTACTATAAACTATATAGTTGAGAGGTTGAGCAGGCGACCACATACATATGCCGCAGAGCAGTGCTGGAGGCACAGGTTCAAATCCTGGCCTGTTGCTGTTTCCTGCGTGCCCTCCTCCCAATTTCCTGTCACTCTCCATTGTTAATAAAGCCACTGTGGCCAAAAAAACTATATAGTAAGGTATGATTCTACATTTGTACAGTCAATGTTTATTGTGATTTGGTGAAGTTTGGATCTTTTTATAAGTTTTGGATATTTCCTGGTTTATGTTTCTTGTTCCATCTTTTTCTCCTGTCTGTATTCGCTTCTCTCCGTCAGCGTGTTTGTTAGTGTTATATTTCCTTCAAGTTACTTCCTATAGCTGAAAAGGTTCAAATGTCTGTTTTTGGTCTATACGTGCTACCTTTGTTCTACTTCTGCCTTTCCTGATTGCTTAGTCATTCATACCTTTTTCCATTAAGTCCATTGTGTACATCGAGTCATCTTTTCATCACACTGTTAGATAGTCTGTTTGCCCATGCCATACCCTGTGTTATGTTTATTCCTAGTGTTCCCAGCGCTCCCGGTGTTGTTTTTAAATCCTAGCATTGTGTGCAGCACTTTTTGTTTATCTAGAGATTGCATGTGTTTCTGCATTTGTGTTTGCAACATTTGTATTGCCATTTAACTACTGTAACCATTTTCTTCACATGCTTCCATAAAATATTCACATTTATGGGGTTAGAGTTTCACCTGCGCCATGCTGGTATGGTGCTGGCAGGCCTGGGTCCTTTCTGTAGTCTCTCTCTTTCTCACTCTCTGGTGGATTTGTGGGTCGGTGTTTCCTTGCTGGTCCGACCATGAGCAGAGTGTCTCTTTCCTGGGCTTTCTCCCCTGCATCTGTTCTACATTATCTCATTGGCTTATGGTAAGAACCAGCTTGTGCTGCTACTGTTCGCCAGATCACTGTCACCATGATACCACCATAATTATGGTGGTAATTAGGCCTTCCATATCCCATGTCTGTTCTCATATTTTTTTTTGTCCTGTAACCCTGCTTTCACATTTGCTCTCCAGTGTGATTCCTCTGTGTTTGTGGATTCCAGTTGCCTCAAGTATTTTAAGAGACACTTACCATTTCCTTTACCTGAGCCCTTCAGCCGGTTCCTGTCTTGTGTATCAGCAAAGAAAATGACGAGACACACCTGCCTGCCCACCCTCCAGCAAATCTCTCTCTCTGCTCCCTTGGATCCCCACCTACCTCCCAGTAACTCCTCCAAATCTCCTGCTCAAGATGCCAACAAGGTCTCAGAGTCTGATTGCAAATATTACAAAATCTTATCAAACTCACATTGGCTGCTTCTAACTTCTCCTCTTCTCTCTGGCAGACTCTCCAGTCCTGTTCCAGTAGTGAGAACTCCACCTGGCGTGGTCCCCTGGTGCTCCTGGTTTGGCTTGCCTTTTTTCTCTGTCTCTCCCCTTTTGCTGTGTGTGTGTGTGTGTGTGTGTGTGTGTGTGTGTGTGTGTGTGTGTGTGTGTGTGTGTGTGTGTGTGTGTGTGTGTGTTTCCTGGGTCTCTGCCATCACTGCCCACAAACCGGAAACTCGTGGCACTCCTGATTACACTCCTGTGTGCAGGTGAGCTGATTGCGCCCTGGCTACTTAAGGCTGAAGTTTTCCCATAGTTGATGCCAGAATGTTGTGGTATCAAAGTCTGGCTCCTTGTTTTGTTTGAATTGTTTGTGAACATTGTTTGTGCTTAGACCCAAACCTCATCTCTTACTCAGACACCAGCTGCTGTGAGAAATGCTGTGGAGAGAAGCTGGATTCAAGACACACAAAAGATGAGAAACGAGTTGTGCGGATTAGGAGTCTGCTCTTTGTGTCAAACTCATGGACTGATTTTTAAAAAAAATATTTCACCAGGAAAATGGGAAATAGGTGCAACAATTTATCAAAACACCTGCAAATATACATGGAATACAATAATGCAAAAATAGAGTTTAGTCTAAATTTGGTATGACCAGCTTTATTCTTCAACACAGTTTGAACTCTCTTTCATGTGATTTCTTTAAGTAGTCTTTGGGAATAGTTCTCCAGGCTTCTTGAAGGACAGTCAAAGCTCTTCTTTGGGTGTTGACTGCCTTTTTTTCCTATTGTTTTCTGTCATGATCCCACTGTTTCAGTAATGATGAAGTCCGGGCCCTGGGGAGGCCAATCCATGACTGATAGTGTGTTTGGGGTCACTATCATTCTGAAAAATCAAGCCACTACCAATGAGTCACTTTCCAGTTGGTACTGTATGATGGATTAAAATCTGACAGTATTTTTCTGCAGTCCTAATCCATCATTTTTGATAAGATCCCCAACACCACTGGCTGGAATGCAGCCCTTCCAACAGAGCTTCCAACATGTTTTACAAATGGCCGTAGACACTCACTGTTGTACCTCTGTCCTGACCTCTTGTGGACATATTGATGATTATTTGGACCAAAAATTAAAAATTTGGATTTGTCTCTTCATAAAACCTGTTGTCACTGATTTTCACTGCAGTTCTTATGCAATCACACCTCCGCGTTTTCTCCCCATTTCCCTTCCATAAGAATGGCTTCTTGACAGCCACCCTGCCACTGAGACCATTTCTGATGAGACTTCAGCAAACAGTAGATGGCTCAACTGAAGGGCCAGATGCATCTCTCATGTCCGGTGTCAGGGCTTTGCTGGATTTGTTTTTCCTGTTTCTTACAGACATAACTTTCAGATACTGCTCATCTGCTGTAGATGGTTTAAATTTTTTAAGGACATGCTGCACGCCAAGCCAAGATATACCAAGTTTTCAGCTGCTAGCCCTTTGGAAATCATCTTATTGGTGCAAAAATAAAAATTTCTGCCTGTCAAAATGTTATCTTTGGCATTTTTCATAGATTCAACTAAAGAAAAAGGGAAGAAATTATATGTTTTTTTTTTTTATGACAAGCTGTTAGTAACAAAATGCCCAAAGATACAATTTAAAAATGGTCCTTTGCTAAGTTTGGTCCTTTGCTAAGTTTGCTCTGAGAATAACTGAAAAAGCAGTCAATGTCCAAAGAAAAACCCTGAAAGATCTTTAGAAAGCCTGGAGAACAAAGAAGAAAGTCCGGCTCCTTAAAAGCAAAATATAAAGAAATTACTTTTACACAGTACTGTACATTACTACTGCAAACCTTGAATTTCCCATACACTCTCACTCAAGGATCCGCAGTACTGATGGACATGTGCAGAAACAGCAGGAACGCTGGTGTCTGTTGGCTGCCAGTCTTTGCAATCCTGTCTCCATTCTTTGATCATTCTCAGCCTGTCAGAGGTCACTTAAATCAGCTGCATATTTTCCTATTCCTCACAACAAGCATTAATATGACATTAAACACACAAACAAATTACACGCATATATGTAAAGGAATCAGCATGGTTGTGCAGTAGCCCTACCCAGAACTTTGCAGACTATTGTTTACCTGTCATAGCTACACTATGTTGCCAAAACTATCTGCTCATCTGCCGTCACAAGCAGATGAACCTGAGTTCATCTGCTTGCTAAGAAAATTTCTGACTGTTCAAAGTCTGTGCATACAGGTAATATGTATCTGTGCCACTAATCACCTGACCAAAATGAGAAGAAATTGGTTTACCTAAACACTGATGCTGTGAAAGTCTTTTTCGTTCATATAATAACCTTGTGTTTTCCTACGGCTCCAATTACTGGCATGTGGGTGCAATCTCCATTATACCACAATCACACGCATGTAATCCTGAGTGACATTCCATTCTTAATCCATAGGGTTTAATGTGATGTCTGCCCACCCTTTGCAGCCATAACAGCTTCACTTTCCTGGGAAGGATTTCCACAAGGTTTAGGAGTGTTTATGGGAATTTTTGACCATTCTTCCAGAAGCTCATTTGTGAGTTCAGACACTGATGTTGGACAAGAAGGTCTGCCTCACAGTCTCTGCTCTAATTCATCCCAAAGTTGTTCTATCAGGGTCAGGTCAGAACTCTGTGCAGGCCAGTCAAGTTCTTCCACACCAAACTCGTTCATCCATGTCTTTATGGACCTGCTTTGTGCACTGGTGTGCAGTCATGTTGGAACAGGAAGGGGTCATCCCCAAACTGTTCCCACAAAGTTGGAAGCATGAAATTGTCCAAAATGTCTTGGTATGCTGAAGCAGTAAGAATTCCTTTCACTGGAGCTAAGGGGCCGAGCCCAACTCCTGAAAGGCAAGAATGAGCCATTCTTTCATAAATGTTGGTAGAAATAGTCTCTATGCCTAGGTGCTTGGCTTTATACACATGTGATTGGAACACCTGAATTCAATGACTTATAATATAATGATCGTAGCATATGTTTGTTTGTATCTCCCACCCATAGTGCAGGGGTTTGCTAGTAAAAAAGAAAAAAAATGGATGTCGCTTCCAGGTCTAATAAGTGAAGAGGAACAGAAGGGGCTTAAACCTGCATTCTTTTTTATCCATCCATCCATCCATTCGCTTCCACTTATCCTGTTCAGGGTCGCGGGGGGGCTGGAGCCTATCCCAGCTGTCATAGGGCGAGAGGCAGGGTACACCCTGAACAGGTCGCCAGCCTGTCACAGGGCATTCTTTTTTATGCTTATGCTAATTTGTGGTTGCAAAAAGACCTCCTGTCCTACATACATCTATGGGAATACAGTTTTCAGCCTTGACCTCTGTAAACACTTCCCTGAATAAAATTTGAAACCTATTTAGTTTCTAAATCTCCTCTAAGGACAGTTATCCGGGGTATGGTCTTGGTCTTGGTCTTGCGATTGTGCGGTTTTTGTGGTCTCCTTTCTCTCGTTGCATCTGATTTCAAAAGACCAAGATAAAAACAGCTGATGGAAATGGCACGAAGTATCATAACTGGACTTAATAAATAAATGGGTGATAAAAACTTAAAATAGTGTATAACTACTAAAATAATGTATAAGTATTAAAATAAATGTAGCGTCCCTACTTCGCGGATTTTCACTTATCGCAGGTGGTCCTGGAACGTTACGTTAAGTGAGGGATTACTGTACTTCAAAAAGGAAAGACCTTGCAAACCACCGCGCTGTGCTCGGCAGATAGGGAATGTATATACGCTAAGGTCATTATAGTATGATGCTATGCTCAGGGCTGGACTGGGACAAAAAAATCGGCCCCGGGATTTTTGGCTTAGACCGGCCCGCAACTATGTTTTAAAAGCATTTGACACTGTCTTACTGTATTCAATGTGGGCATACTTTTTGCTAATAATACTTATATACTTTTTTTACACTTACTTTAGTAATGCTTAAATTACAAAGCTTTTACTTATCATTTAGCTTTTTTAAATCTGTTATTTCACCTGTTTGAGTGCTTTTTAAAAAATGTTTTAAAATCTGCCAGATTTTGGGAAGTATGCAAATACCAATAAATATTGATACTAATCAATCACCATTGATTTGGGGTCCCCTTCATACCATTTCATTGTCCCCTGAACTTAACCGTTATTAATGCTGGAGGGTTAAAGTTCATTATTAATATTTTTAGGATGCATTACTGTTTCAGCCTTTTCAATTCAATTTTTTTTATACAGCGCCAACTCACCCCTTTAACAGAGTCGCCTCAAGACACTTTATACTGTAAGGTGAAGACCCTACAATAACTAAAGAGAAAACCCAACAGTCATCCTAATCTTAAAAATAGAGAGGGTGTCTGTCTCCTGAATCCAAGCTGGGAGCTGGGTCCAAAGAAGAGGGGCCTGAAAGCTGAAGGCTCTGCCTCCCATTGTACTCTTAAGTATCCTAGGAACCACAAGTAAGCCAGCAGTCTGAGAGTGAAGTGCTCTATTAGGGTGATACGGTACTATGAGCCAATCAAGAGAAGCCAATATGGGAGAAATCTGCTCTCTCTTTCTAGTCCCTGTCAGTACTCTAGCTGCAGCATTTTGGATCAGCTGAAGGCTTTTCAGGGAGCTTTTAGGACAGCCTGATATTAATGAATTACAATGATCCAGCCTAGAAGTAATAAATGCATGAATTAGCTTTTCAGCTGAGACAGAAATATTAGAGTGTAGCCTACTCATTAAATTAGTCTTGTCACAAGTGTACAAATCTGGACAGTTAGAATAGTCTCTTCTTTCTTTTAGGAAATTGGCATTTGTAAAAAAATTAAAATAAACCAAAAAAGTTTCATGACAAATGTGGGTGAGCTTGGGGGCCCCCTGGTGGTCAGCCGCATATGTCGCCTATGCCTCGGGCCGGTGTTACACCAAATTCTGCGACCCATCATATTCTGCGACCACAGGGGGCGATAGCGTACATCCCTCTGCATGTACGTGCTCTGAATGAGAGCTGAGCTGGGTGGCAGAAAATCTTATAAATCGTTTGAACCCCTTCCCAAAAAAGTGCTTGGAAACATTTATTTATCGTTTACCAATTTATTGAAGGATGGGTAGTAGTGGGTTTATGTATTTCAAACGATAGAATAAAAGCATTCAATGCAACGGTCCGTCCAGCTGTGTTCAATGTCAAATAAAAAAAATGCATTTCCTTCGTCAATGCGAACAAAATAATATTCCGTAAGGTTTACAATCTCCTGTTTTGGTGCTTACACAGTTTACGTAAATAGTGTCCTTCTTGCTCGTATTCAGCACGTACATGCAGAGGGATGTACGCTATCGCCCCCTGTGGTCGCAGAATATGATGGGTCGCAGAATTTGGTGTAACACCGGCTCTGCCTACAGCTGCTGTTGGTGGAGCATTTCTGTTACAGAGGACGTGGAGGCTACAGCAGCGAACATGTCTGTGATATTTACACGTGTTGTAGCATCTACAGCGACACTCGTCAATTTATTCGCACGTAACTTCACCCCCTTTCTGCCACTTCGGTTTCTCCATGTTCCCTCCCCTTTAACACACGCGCTCAACACTGAAACTACTAGCGGGAGTTACAGGGTACCGCGCAGAGAAAGGGTGGGGCCGCTTTCATCCCATATCCTGATTGATTCCATCCACTGTCTACATTATATTGAAGATGGGCCAATGGGCCCATCTGTGGGCCGGTCTCTTAAAGATGGGCCCATTGGCCCTTGAGGACGGTCGGCCCACCGGGCAAATGCCCGGTACGCCCGATTACCAGTCCAGCCCTGGCTATGCTACATTTTATTGTGACACACCATTCCAATCTGACATTCCATTCTGTATTATGACATTCCATTCATGTTCAATTGAACTATCAAATGTACAAATATATACAATTGTGGGATTTGTATAAAATATTTGCATATGTCATATAGATGCTGGCACGCTCAGTGAACTAGGTAATGTTTATGCTAAGTTTCATCAAGATTGGACCACTCATCTAGGAGGAAATTGGGAATGCACAAACATCAATTCGCTACAATCATTGTAGTATAATTCTGTCTATTCATTTGGGCATTTTATCTTACATAGCAACTATTTACAGCTTTTGGGTAACAACTTATCACTGAAACTACTCTTCAATTCATAACCTTCAGCTGTTCATTATATTTGGTAAAAAAAAAAAAAAATATTGATTAAAATGTTTAGGGTTCTTTACTTGTTTTATCTACTTTTTTTTTTTTTTAAATTAAATCACAGTGATTTTCTACCCCCCCCCCCCCCCCGCCCCCCCGCCACCCCCACAAAAAAAGAAAAGAAAAGAAAAGAAAAAAAAGAAATTCTATTCTATTCTATTTGCCGCAGAAAGATAACTCTGCAGTGGGTCAAAATATAATGTATACTGCAGCTATGGTGAAACACACTTCATGAACTCATCTCTCAAGAAAACAATAGAGTGGTGTCTCTCTGTATTGTGCTCCTCTTCCACTTACTCCTGTCAAGAACGAGAGTGTTGTGGTGACGTGGGAGCAGCTGTCAAATGTGTGGCTGGATAAGAGAAAATTGGGTGCATGCTGTGACAGCTCATTGATGTCCATGCTGTGGGAGCCTACCACTCCCTCCCAGGGCTCCACAGCATATTCTCTGTCAAGACCGTTGCGCTGTGAGTGGCAGCGGTCAGGGCTCCTCCAGGAGGCGTGGGAACATGCTGGGGCACACAGTTTAAACCCTAGGATTCTGACAGTGTGCCAACATGAACAGAATGTTGTGAGCTGTGCGTGTTTTTTAAAACCATCTCACAGCTTTTTTTTTTTTTTTTTAATAATTTCTCTTTAGCACATTAGTAAGCCTGTTGTATAGAGTTACCACAAAACACCACAAGAACACAAGAAGCTTGGTGCTGATTTCACAATGCAACATAATGCAAGTTAGGCTGTTTAAAATGAAGACTGATTAATTTAAAGCTAAAATTATTAGGTCTAAGTAACCCTGAGGGTATGGTATCTAATCAGTCACACCTTCTTTGACAACTGGAAATAAAGAGCTAAAAAGAGGAAAACTCTTCATTTGTGGTTTTCTAGCACTGCCATGTTGATTGCACTGAGAAGGGAAAGAGGTCACAGTAATCCACTAAGAAATATACAGCAGTGAGAACATCAGCCACTGTTGCTCAACAATGTTGATGCAGAAAACTAGCCTGACTATCCTATAGCCCTTAGAGTTAGGGTTAGCCTGCTTTTCATTCGCATAACAAACAAGTATAGCTTAGGAACTACAAGATGTTACCTTTCAAACTATGTTGGGGGTATTTGGGTATGTCAGATAGGTGAAAGTTTGATGTGAATTAGTCTGTCTTTATTAGTTGGCTATGTACTGCAGGCTTTTAAGGTGCCAGCAATTAAACCATTACTTAAAAAGCCATCACTTGACCCACCTGTCTTAGCTAATTATAGATCAATCTCAAAAATTCTTGGAAGAGTAGCTGATTATCTGCAGAGGAAGGGTTTAGTTGAAGAGTTTCAGTCAGGTTTCAGAATTCATCACAGTACACAAACAGCATTCAGTGAAGGTCACAAATGATGTTCTTATGGCCTCTGACAGTGGACTCATCTCTCTGCTCGTCCTGCTAGAGTTCAGTGCAGCTTTCGATATGGCTGAGATGACTGCCCCTCCCTGAGCCTGGTTCTGCTGGAGGTTTCTTCCTGTTAAAATGGAGTTTTTCTTTCCCACTGTTGTCAAGTGCCAAGTGTTCATAGGGCGTCATTTTGATTGTTGGGTTTTCTCTGTAATTATTGTAGGGTCTTCACCTTACAATATAATGTGCCTTGAGGCAATTAGTTGTTGTGATTTGGTGCTATATAAATAAAATTGAATTTAACTGAATTGAATAAAGGAGTAAATGTGGACTTAACTGTGACCTACTGGCTATTAAGAGGTTAACATAATAATAATAATAATAATACTTAAATACTGTAATTCAGCTGATGATTGTTTTCTTCCTTGAAAGAAATTCTTCATTTACCCAGAATTGATTGTGTCATTGACTAAACTTCTTTGTGGCTCAGATTAATTTAGATAAATTAATTAGATTAGAAAATTTGAATAATTTAAATTCATTTTTATAGATATATATACTTGTAGTATCAACAGTATTAAGCACACCTGGCAGCAAAGGCCAGCCAAAAAAAAGAAAAAAAACCTCAAATAATTCAAATTGGTTTGTAGTTCTTTTGCATTTATTGCTCATTTAGTGTACACTGTGTCAAATGAACCGGCCCTTTCAGTATGGGGCACCTAATAATGGAGGGCATTGTATGGGGTGTTGAGTGAGATGCAAGCGCTGGCAGCTCCCATCAACATTTGTTTGTCCAAGGCACGTGTTACTGGTGTGGTAGTAAAGTACTAACTGCAATGGTCATCACATGTGAAAAGTGACTCCCGAGCAACCAGCACAAACACGCGACCCCCAGAAGTAACAATCAGAGCAAGTCGTCCTGTGCTCTTATCAATGTTTGCTGATGCATCAAATGCACTAATGCAATCTCTGAAATCATTCGTCAGGCAGAGATCAATGCACAGAAGACACTTGTGTTGCAGGTGATCCAAAATTGTAAATAATTGAATAGGTCCATTTGCTTCCTCCCCAGCATTCTCCTAAGCCTGTGGCCCCCACCTCCAGGCCTTCTGTAAAGCAAAGGGTAGGAGTGTTACATTTTCTAGTTCTCTAGTTTCTATTGATGTTTTAAGGTGAGTCTTAGGCTGCAGCTGGCAAAGTATAAGTATCGTCAGATTCAGTTTGAACATAGTTTGCTGTAGTTCAGATAGTACTGCAAATACTGTTGCCAGTTTTTGAATTGTATTGATGCAGACTGGAGCAGACGGTGTGAGCACCCTCTACAAGAGGATCTTAGAGCTGGACAATATAAAGAGAGAGATTAAAACATTGAAATTAGAAATTGAACAACTGGAGTATGAAAAAAAAAAAAAGGTATTGTAGTAAAATGCTTCTTAAAATAATCAAAACATGACTTTTTCCCTGCAAAGGCAGGTAAGTGGCTGAATGAAAAAAAAAGTGAAGCATATCTGGTGATTCATTCATTTATTTCATACTGTGTTTAAAATTAATAAATAAATAAAAAGACCTGTGATTGCCTGTCTGATTGCTGCACTGGTAGGGTTATTGAGGGTAATGGGGTATGCAATGTCATATGCCACCAGTGGCATGTAAGGGGCTCTCTCCTTCCTGAGAGTGGCAATATTATGTAGAACAACATGTGCTGCTGAAATCTGGTGTGCACAAGGCAGAGTGACTGGTAGACCACAGAGGCAGTTAAAGTGGGACTTGATGACACCCAAAAGTCATCTCTATCCTCACCCTGCACTTACCAAGAGTCACACTAAAATGATTTTGGGATTGTTTCTGAGGGTCAGGATATGGGGTCATTAAGTAATGTGCAAGGGGGATCCTCTGTCCCCCTGCAGAAGTCCATCAAAGTGCCCTGTGAAAACATGGGTGGAGAATTATTTATTTTTTTTTTTTACAATTTAACAAAAAGAGAATAAAATTGCCTTTGTATTTTTGCCATACTTTGCTCAAACCATTGACCCGGTCATGACCCAAGCCAGGCCATCTGCCATAGATCCTTGTGACCATTAACTGGTGATCACAGGTCATCTGCAAAGAATTTTCAGGTTCATTTCACAAGTAAAACATTGAAGCAAAGATAAGAGTGACAGTGTTTTAAAGGGAACTCACTGAGCGTGTTAAAAATGTCAAAGTATTGTAACAAAGTCAGTGAGGCATTTCACTGTTCAAAGCCTGCTCTGCAGGACTTTGTGCGCATACACCTAATATGCATCTGTGTAACTGATCACCTGACCAAAATGAGAAGAAATTGGTTTACCTGAGCACTGATGCTGTGGAAGTATTTTTCATTCACTTAATAACCCTGTGTTCCCCTACGGCTCCAATTACTAGCATGTGGAATCTAACTGGGAAGTCTAGATTAATACACTAACACTAGATTTATGTATACATTATCTATAAACTTTCAATTTAAAAAAAAAAAAATCCCTGATTAAAAAGGTTCCTTTCATGCGTTGTGTTTCATGCTATGATTCCTTAAAGCCTTCTTTTATAGATAACATGGGCAAATGGCCAGGAAGCATTGAACATATTCAGTAGTTCAGTAAGATCAAAAACAACCTCTGGCAAAAAAATCAATTTGATGCATATGGTTTATGTTACCGGCATGGTTGTGTTTATCTGCATGACACATGTGTAGCTCAACAAGTAGTATACAAAAGTGTATAGAGAGCCTTGTGAGTAAATGCCAACAGATCCCTTCTATCTCTGAAAACTTCTTCTGAAGATATCCTCTCACAATCCTGACACCTAAATCCACAGGATTTTCTAAGAATCTTGATGCCATTTCCAAAGATGCTGACAAAGGGTGATGCTTATTTTATGAAGGGCTGTTGTGATCCATCCATCCATCCATCTATCCATCCATCCATCCATCCATCCATCCATCCAGAGATGCATCTGGAACTGCTGAGTAGCCACACCTCCAAAGACACCTCACAGACATAGAGCCACAGACACAGATGCCCAGTCAGAGAGGCGGAAAGAGAGATTGATGGAGAGAGAATGGAGTGAGCAAGCACCAAAATGACCATAACAAGAATGCTGTATTTGGTTTGCATACATGTTCTTCTTGCTGCAGGTGTATGCAATAACTAATCACACTCATTGTTCTCATTGAGGAGTGGCTCTGTGTTGAAAGCTATCCAGAGTGAAAAAGTTGCACATGAACCAACCTGAATTTAGCTATAATCTATTGGTTTATTTCCTGTTTTATAACCAGAGTCCATTTGCAATCTACAATTTATCTACTGATGATTTGCATACTGCATGAGGTTTGGTTTGGCAAATGAAAGAACCACAACAGAGGGCTGGCAGGATGGCAAGGCAAACAACCATAAAGCCAGTGTTTCATGATTCATCACTGCCTGGCTTTGAGAATCAGATGATTACAGCAGCCTGGAGGGATAGAAAGGCATTGTTTCACTGGAAATAAATTGTTCCCTGTCTCTACAGTCTCTTTCAGCCACCAGCCCAAAAAAAAAAAAAATCTCAAGCTGCATTACAGAGGAGTACTGCTCCACTGACAATTTAAATAATGTAAGGTAGCAAGAACTATATCTTCTTTACAATGTGAGATAAGCAATATGGTGTACTCTTATTAGAACAACAGAGGTGATCTGAGTTCCACTGTCCTTTTGCCTGTAGTCACCTCATTATTTAGATGAAGACAGTGAGCAACACGAACGATGTGTGATGCTTCTCAAGCCCTGTAACTACATGTAAGTTCCAGGACTAAGGCTGTTTACAGATTACATAACCACCATCCACACAAAACAAAAGAGTCTACTTTTTTTTCTTTCTGAGACAATTAGATTAATGAGTTGAGGAGGGATGTCCCTGTGTCAAAAACCTGTTAAGGGACAAAACTTTACAATTTACTATGGCTATGAATGAGACCAAACAAATGTTGGCAAGATTCATTTATCACTCCTATTTGTCAGTTGCCCTCCTGCCTGATTTTTTTTAAAGACATAAACCAATTCAATAAGCAAAACAAATGATGTGTGATTCCTCTCAAGGAACAGGATTCATTGAGTACACCCATAGAGAAATTCACTCACAAAATCAGGAATATTGAGTGTGACTTTCTTAAAGTATATGGAAGGAGGCTATTTTTCTATTTGCCCTTGTTAAAGGAAACAACTAAAGTGGATAGAATTATTTCTATGGTTAAGAAAAAAAAACCCCAACACTCATGAAGATGAAGGCCAGATTAGATTTTGCAAGAAAACATCTAAAAGAGCCAGGACAGTTCTGAAAAAAATGAATAAATAAAAATCTTTGGACAGACCAAGATTAACTTAATTAATACCAGAATGCTGGGAAGAGAAAACACTGAAAAGAAACAGCTCATGATCCAAAGCATACTATATTATTGCCAAACATTCTGGAGGTAATGTTATGGTTGCCAGTGAAACCAGGCCACTTGTGTTTATTGATGTGACTGCTGATAGAAGAAGCTCAATGAATTCTGAATTATACAGGGCTACACTGTCTGCTCAGACTTAACCTATCCCATGGAGCCTATCCTCACTTAGGCAACAGGGCAGTTGCAGAATTTTCTATTGAATTCCATGTATGAGCAGCAGAGGCTGATTGTGAGGAAAGGGCTCTCACTGGGGCATTTTATAAGAAAACCCAAACCAGAATCCATCCTGCCACCCTCATGTGTTGTGGGAGCGATTTCCTGGGAAATTGAAGGTCACATCCAGCAAGCTCTCCAATCTGAACCAGATTCTCAGCCAAATCAAGAAGGTTGAAAAGCTGCAGAAATTGCAGAAGTCACTCTTGCATTGGCTGCTCAACCACTTTTTTGCTGCAACTTTTCATTTTCTTTATTTCTATAGTGGAAATTAGCATGACCTATAAAACCACAACAGCAATTGGTACTGGAAATATACCAGGTCAAAATGTAGGGTCACGGTGAGGATTTGGGTCTTCTGAAGTGATGGAAACATATTTCTGAAAGGATAAGAACCATGGCCACATGCAACACTTCTACTTTATTATATAAAAATTTGGTGTTATTGTATAGATGTATAGTTCAAGAGTTACTTATTGTACTACACTTGAGTGAATGGGTAGATGTATGGAAGTGCTAATTAAAATATTTCCGTGTTTTTAAGTCATATGTAAATTTGATGTATTATCTCAAATTGAACACGTTTTATTTTACAGAAGATTTTGAACTGATTGATTTCCTGCTTTCAGCTGAGTCTATCCATTGCTGCCTCAGTAGAAGTGACTGACACTGTAAATCCCAGATCTGACATGACATAGACAGTCTGCTTTGGGTAATAAACACCTTGCCAACAATACTGAGCACCACAGGTTACCATGGCAACTGTCAAAGCAGCTAGAGCCACCCATTCTCACTAATATGAACAAATAGACCTGAAGTAGAGATGTTGATTGTATATACAGACCATCAGCAAAGCCAATAATGTAACAGTAGCATCTATAATATGATGTCATAAATCTTCATGTACGTGTATGTTGTGAGCTTGCAATGACTCCATACGGTTGCACTAGTCACTCGGGGCTGTTTTGTAGATGAATGAGAAAGGAGCTTCTCAAAGTCCTCAGGGAGGTATTCTTAGATCGAAACAAACTGTTTCCATCTGCACAACCAAAGCCAGAAGGAGTAATTATCTCACACATGGGCTGAATATTTTCCCAACACTTAGACAAAAACTATTCGCTTGTCTGTCTTCACATGCATGTAAACCTGAGTGACATCCCATTCTTAGTCCATAGGGTTTATTATGACGTCGGCCCACCCATTGCAGCTGTACCAGCTTCAACTCTTCTGGGAAGGCTGTTCATTTTGGAACAGGAAGGGGCCATCCCCAAACTATTCCCACAAAGCTGGAAGCATAAAATTGTCTTGGTATGCTGAAGCATTAAGAGCTCCTTTCACTGGAACTAAGGGGCCGAGCCCAACTCCTGAAAAACAAACCCACACCATAATCCCCCCTCCACCAAACTTTACACTTGGCACAATGCAGTCACACAAGTATCACTCTCCTGGCAACCGCCAAACCCAGACTCATCCACTGGATTGCCAGACGGAAAGCTGTGATTGTCCCTTCAGAGAACATGTCTCCACTGCTGTAGAGTCCAGTGGGGGCATACTTAACACCACTGCATCTGATACTGTGCATTGTGCTATGCACTGTTCTTGAGCTAATCTGTAGGTCACATTAAGTTTGGAGGTCTGTGGTGACTGACTGCAGACAGTTTGTGACCTCTGCGCACTATGCGCCTCAGCATCCTCTGACCCCACTCTATCATTTTACGTGACCTAGCACTTCATGACTCAGTTGCTGCTGTTCCCAGTCACTTCCACTTTGTTATAATACCATTAACACTTGACTGTGGAATATTTAGTAGTGAGGAAATCTTGAGTACAAGATTGGACATATCAGTGTCATTGACACCTACACATGGTAGGTGTGTCAAAAGTTTGGACACACCTACCATGAGTCCAAACTTTTGACTGGTACTGTACGCATATAGGTTCCAGATGCAGAGAAGGTGATATGTTGTATCTGAAGATAGAGGAGGAGCTGGTTTTGGGGGATAGTTGTTTAAGGAAAGAGTTGAAACGTTTAACTTCCTAAGATGTGGACTTCACAGAAATCCATCCAGTATTAAGGGTAGTGTTTTGGTTACCATCCACCCTTTTATTAGAATGTTCACCTCCTTGGAACACCCAAGTGAAAAAGCATTTAGCAGATAAAATTTTATACCAAAATTATTGTATGAGACTTGATTAAAAGGTACCATTTTCTAGTTTGTGAATTTTAATAGATTTGCCTCTTTAGCCTGTGGCCAAAACAAAACCCTGCCTTAACTTTAGACAGGTTTGAGCCTAGTGAGCCCTTTAATAATTTTTCAACATGACAATGAGACAAACCCATCTCCAGGACCTGTAATCGAGTTAAAATGGTATAGTTTGGGATAAGTTGGCCCAGAGAAAGAAGTATAAAGGCTTACTTTCATTTGAAGGCATAGTATACATTTTCATTGCTAAGCACATGATTCTCAGCTGTATTTATCCACAAAGTCAAATGACACAAACCAGGATATGTCCTTCAATACACATAATAAACAAATATGTAGGACTGCTTTTTTGCATTTGTGCAATGTCTCTAAAATTAGAAGCATCCTGTCTCAGAGGCCCTTCTACTGTGAAACTAGCTCCCAGTTTGGATTTGGGAGACAGACACCCTCACTACTTTTAAGATTAGGATTTTCCTTTTTAATCAAGCTTATAGTTAGGGTTGGAACAAGTGACGCTTAACTCTCCCTTAGTTATGTTGCAATAGGCACTGGGATGCACTGAGTGTTTCTTCTACTTTTCAGTCTCTATGTGTTTATACACGACTGCATTTAATCATTAGTTATTATTAATCACTGGCTCTTTTCCACAGTGTGTCTTTTTTTCTGTGTCCCTCCTCCCTGCCCCTCCCTGAGCCTGGTTCTGCCAGAGGCTTCTTCCTGTTAAAAGGGAGTTTTTCCTTCCAACTGTCACCAAGTCCTTGCTCCTATGGGGTCGTTTTGATTGTTGGGGTTTTCTCTATATTACTATACGGTCTTTACCTTTCAAGTGCCTTGAGGTGACTGCAGTTGTCATTTAGTGCTATATAAATAAAATCGAATTGAATTGAAATAGAAAATTTGATATAGACTATATGGACTAAAGTACTCAGCCACTTATACATTCCACCTACAGGAATTGCTTGGCCATGGAAACCATGTCATGAAGCTTCTGGTGGACAGTTTTTGTGTTGATGTTAATGCCAGAGCCACTATGCACCTTTAGCGCTTGGCGAGTCCACTCTACAACTTTATGTGGCCTGTCATTTTGTGACTGAGTTGCTGTGGCTCCTAAACACTTCCACTATGCAATAATACCACTTACAGTTGATCATGGAATATCTAGGAGGGAAGCAATTTTCTGAACTGATTTATTGCAACAGTGGCATATAATTACAGTACCGCACGATTATAGTACCACATATGCTTGAATTCAATGAGCTCTTTAGAATGACCCATTCTTTCACAAATGTTTGCAAAGGCAAACTATATGGCACATATAGTTATAAAACACATGAATTCAAATGGTTGTGGCCCACTACTGTATGTAGGTGTGTGAACCTGCCTGCTCTACCCTGTTGAACTCCACATTCAGGGTATAATTTATGAGGTTTCATTTGTTGGAAGCATGATTCCATACACAGGTAAACCTGAGTTAACTGATGCCAAAGTAATACAATTACTGTATTTAAATGACTTGCTAAATCTGATTGAACAAGATGAGTTATATCAGCAGTATAATGACACGGTATATTATATTTATTTTAGATACATATGGGTTTTTTATTTTATATGGCTGAAAATGAAGGAATAGATGAAGAAAAGGAAAGTTTTAGATAACAAGGAAAGGAGAGGTAGAGATGTGTTGGTAGAAAAAGAATGAGAATAGGGTTGGGACAAGCCATTTATAAGGAATGTAAGTCAGGGAAATAGCAGACAAATTACCATGCTGATGTTTATGTGTTGAGAATCCAACTCCACAAATACCAAAATGCATTTTCATATCACAAGATAGGAAATGACGAGGAAAGGTCATTCACAGGTATTAATGTGTTCACCCAGCTGAATGTGAAAAATACCTTTAAATTAGGTCCCCATAGACATTTAATGGTTCAAAATGTATATTTTTCTTGTTGTCGTGAAATATTAAAATGCATTTTCAAAAATATGAACAAACATCAAAGGAGAAGAAGTCTTGCATATACAGTACACAGAGCATAAAGTGTCCAGTGTCTCCTGGTTTTAATACCCCTTGCAACCCTTGTTTTCTCTCTCCTTGAAATGGTGGCAGCTGATATAAAATAGATTAAGATATTGTTGCATATCTTTCAATTTAGTCTGAATATACAAGTATTTCTGTGTTTAACCAGTGACTCTGTAAATGAAGTGCCTCAGCTTTGTCACGGCAGTCCATAGGATGCCATACCAAGACATTTCAGACGATTTCATGCTTCCAACTTTGTGGGAACAGTTTGGGGATGGCTCCTTCCCTTTCCTGGTGGCTGTACACCAGTGCACAGAGCAAGGCCCATAATATGGATGAGTGAGTTTGGTGTGGAAGAACTTGACTGGCCTGCACAGAGTCCTGACTTTAACCTAATAGAACACCTTTGGGATGAATTAGAACGGAGACTGTGAGCCAGGCCTTCTCATACAGCATCAGTGTCTGACCTCACAAACCTATCTTGCCTTATGTGAAAAAGTAATTGTCCCCTAAACCTAATAATTGGTGTGCTGCCCTTGGCAGCAGGAACTGCAATCAAGCATTTGTGATAACTGGCAATGAGTCTTTCATGTCGCTGTGGAGGAATTTTGATCTACTCTTCTGTGCAGTATTGTTTTTATTCGGCCACACTGGAGAGTTTTCAAACATGCCAAAACATCTGGATCAGATTTAAGTCCAGACTCTGACCAGGCCGCTCCAAAACCTTCATTCTTTCAAGTGTGCTCGAGCTTCGGGGCACAAACAGGAAGGTTCCCCACTGCTCCCAGTTTTCTCCATTTGTGAATAACGGTTCTCACTGTGGTTCACTGGAGCCCCAAAGCCTTAGAAATGGCTTTGTATCCTGAGTGATGCCAGTGACTTTGTTTCTCATCTGTTCTGTATTTTACGTTTATGTGGGTTATCTTTGTCTGATAATAAAATTTGTTTCATAACCTTTAACTAAGGGCGACAAATACGCAAAAAAATAAGAAATCAGGAATAGGGCAAATACTTTCTCTAAAGCACTCTAAATATGATTGTATGCTCATTTCTGTGAACCATGATAGAGATTTTTTGCCTCTGAAACGAGGAGAGCTGTGGGCCCTCTCCTGGGTCAGCAGTCTGAAAACATTCACTTATACACGCTTGTGGTATTTGACAGTGGTATTATAACGACCTTATTGTGGTCTGTGGTGTATTTTTAGCTCAGGTTATTCAGAAAGGAGAGAAAGTCTGCACGCCAACAACAAAGCTCCTGGAAGAATTTGATTTGAGACCCTTTTTATAACTTTTCGATATGTTGAGTTTACTCTGGTCCTTGACTCTTACCATTCTTATTTCATCATTTTTTCTCTTTCTAATACTTATATAATATATCTAATATTTATACAATGTTTTTCACATATTTTCCACGTGTTTTTATGCACTGTTTTGTTGTTGTGCATTTTATATTGTATATACAATTACCTTTTTTCAGACTTAAGGGTATCTACTTATGAGTCTTTTTTACGAATCTGTTTCAGCTTTGGTATTATTCCTTGATTATTTCTATATTTATACACCTCTAATACCTCTATCATGATATGATTCAAGCACTTACATGTGTTTTTTCAACATATTTGTATATATTCATATGTTTATTGAGGTTTTTTATACTACTACTGCTTAGACGCCCTACTTGATACTTGATTGTTGATCATGTACACGTTTTATTGGATGCCGCCGTCTCCTTTTTCCTTATTTTGTTGGTGGGCATCCACAACCACATGACTCTGTAGAGATGTGGGCGTGTATAAATAACATGTTTCCTGTATTGTTGTTACATCTGAGGAAGGGCAGCTGTGGCCCGAAATGTTACTCTTATTTAGGTACTTTGACGTTGGTGTGCAGACTTTCTCTTCTTTCTTGCTTATTTTTGGCCCAGCACCCAATTTTCAGATTATTGAATTGTGTGTGTCCTCATCGCTTTTCTGATTTAGCTCAAGTTATTCCCTACAGTGGATAATGCACGTGGTTTATTGTTGTGATGTTTAAATACAATCTCAAGAGACATGTTTCAGTTATCTCTCAGCAAACATGTCTGGGTCAGAGATGTTATCTCCCATGTCAGAAGTGAAATCTGAACCACAGATGGACAGACACTGATCCAGTTTAAAGTATAGTTCTCAGATTGTCTCTCAAAAAGTGAGAAATATCCAGCAGTTTATTGCTATGAAAGAATTAAATGCTTGTTTGTTTTAAAGACATTTGACTGTCAGCTTATTTAGTTAGTAGATCATGGAGTGGAGCCTTTTGTGTATCCTTTTTAAAATATGAACATTTTAAATCCATTTACATTTATGTCCATCTAAACTCTGTCTCATTTATTGCATGGCAGACCTCACATATCTGGACCTCTGTGATATCAGAGGTTGAGTGTGTGTGATCAGATAGTTCGGTAGGACAAGGCCCTAAAGTGGAAGATTGCTTTGTTGGTCTTCAATTATGAGCCTATTAGTTACAAGGTACTTGAAAATACTTACATTATAATGTTTAGATTACTGTAAGCTAATATGTAGCTTACTAGTTTTTTTGTTAACCCGTTTTACTATTATTGCTTCCATGCTTATGAACAATGTCAACAGCAATTTTAATCTTATATTTAATTTTCATAGTGCTTCCAAAAGCGTTTTTAAGGCTAAAGGTGAAAAATGTCTTGGTTAACTGATGCATTTACAGCTTACTTATCAGTGTGCAGCGCCTAAATTGCTTTATCTAGCATTTAAAAAACAAAACAGGGACTCTAAAACATGTTAAGCAGAAAAAGCAAAAGCAAATGGATGGATGGATGAATCTGACAAGACTCCAGTCAGCGAAAGTCGAAAGAAAACTGTCTTGTAGTGGTCCTAGGGGATGAGTAGCATCTCTAAAACACGTCTCAGAGGCAGAAAGAAGGCCACACACTTAGGATGGGACTTGTTTGTCCATCGTCTGCAATGAAAACGTGCTATTTTTAGTCCATTTTACTGATACATGACAGTTTTAGATTTGTGGCAGTGGTAAGTCATGGAGCACATGCTGTAACAGTTAGCTCCCTAATTAAGTGACCTTTATGCTATTTTCTTTAGCCATCCACACTTACTGTACTTTCACAGGCCACTCTAATGAGTGTCTTTCCCAACTGCATCTACAAAGATTCACCTCATGTCAAACTGTGCAAGAAGGGAACAAGAAAAACCAAATCCTTTCATTTCACAGACACACCACAGGATGTGCATTGCTCCCATAGGGATCAATAAACTTTTTATCTTATCTGAGCTCAGTGTGTGTGATAACGTGCAGTTCCTCGTAATAAATGCTGCTGATTTTTTCTGTGTTGCCACAGAGCAATTATGAACTCACATACCCCCCTCCCGCTTTTACCACTGCAATGCAGCCAGTGGCGGGCAGAGTGTTACCTGTAGTTCAAGTAAACAGGACAAGTCTGTAATTCTGCTGTTTGGCAGCTTAAGAGTCAGATGTCAGTGCACTGAGCCACAGCTGCCGTATAGGCAGCTGTGGCTCAGGTGGTAGAGCGGGTCGTCTACCAATCAGAAGGTCAGTGGATTGATCCCTGGCTCCATGTGTCAAAATATCCACGGGGAAGATACTGAGCCCCGAGCTATCCCCAGTGCATAGAGTGTGAGTGTCTGCGTGGGTATAGATAAAAGCACTGTATGAATGTGTGTGCCTGGGGTGAATGAGACTTGTAGTAGAAAGTGCTCTGAGTGCTCAAATTGAGTGGAAAGGTGCTATATATGTGAAGCCCATTTACCATTTATATGCAGATATGTGCTGTATTGTTCATAGTCAGAAAGCATGAGTGAAAATGACTCACTGTATAAACACGATTAGACGTTTTTAAAAAAAACTTTAATTGTATCAAATTAGCTGATAGAAATTGAGTTTTGCAAAACTACAATCAGTGGTGTAAGTACTCAGCTGCAGTCAAGAGTTACATCTTCTGCTACTGCTGCGCCATTCAATTTGTACTTTCCTTCAGCAACTAATTACTTAAAACAACTGCATTTCATTTAAGATTCAACATTTGGCTCAAAACCTAGAAAAACTAAATGAATAAAATAAATAATCAAACTAGTCTTATATAGCATTAATACCATCTGTCTTCTTCTAGCCATAAAATCAGCGTGTCTTCATGTCTGGCATTTACTATATATTGTCATGCTGTCTCATCAATGGTCCAGTGGTTAAACCCTTTACATAACAATGCATTACTGGATAGAAAGGCTGGATGGACTTGTATGCAGTGATGATGAAATAGACATCTTCTGATTCATTTCTAAAGTTTTCCTGCTGAGGCTTTAAGACTACTTTATATCTCACCTCCCTTTATATTTTCAACAGGAACATACTAGTCCTGGGGAAAAAGCAGCAAATGCACAGTTACTACACATATTGCGTTTATTATGAAATCGGGCACAAACTGTTCTTAAATAGAGACCTACAGTTAGGTCCATAAGTATTCAGACGAGTATGCTGGTATTGGATTTTGGATTTTTGCCTCAGTAGACCACCATTTTGGAGTACAGACTTTGAGCTTTCATTCAGGGGTTAAAAAAAAAAATATATGAGATTTTACATTTATAACAAACAAAAATTGTACATCCAATGGGAGATGCAGTCACATGGATAACCTCAAAGTTCGCAGTGAGTTCAGAAAATCGGTCAACTGCATAACACAAGGGCACCTTTCAAAATAAAACAAAAACATCTGCATTGAAAAAGGCACAGTGAGGTTTGCGCTGCGTATTTGTGAAAATGTTAACCTGAGGTGACCCTCAGGTAGCACCGAGTACTCCGAGAAGCTCCCGCCTTCTACAAATATGTTTCTTCTTTAAATCTCCGCTAACAGCGCAACTGTACGTCACTTACGTAACTGTAGCTCGCGCGCAGTCGGCGTACATATCGGCAGATAAGAAATTAAGCGCACTAAGAAACACAGTGAAGAAAAGACGTTGTCTTTCTTTTCGCTCACTCAGCCCTGACAAAAGCCCAAGCTGAAACACCGTCGGGAAGGACCGACAGTCTCCGTCTGCGTTTCTTTAAATCCAGCTGCTGTTCGGTGACCTGCGTTATTCCGTACAACAGCAGCAGGTGAGTCACGTCGGTTGTTGCTAGTTTCTGTTCTGCGGAACAGTTCCGGGCTGTTATGCCACATACAGCGTCTGTGGTGTTGTTTTTGTCCTCAACGATAAAAACGATATGGTCTATCTTTGAAAAGGGCCTGCACACAAGCAGCTTTGACGGGTCTGCGTACTGGTGGGACATTTCCTTATGCAGTTGCGTCTTTGCAAATGTATACACGTCACTGCGCATGCGCGAGGCATGAGACGCTTTTGACCAGCTGAAGCACATATCCTCATGTACTGCTTGTGTAACAATGAGGACAGTTCGTTATAATGTCACATTAAGGCACTTTAAAGAAATTGCATGTCATAATACTTCTTTGAAAATACATAATTTGTGCTCTGAGATTTACTGTGGATAATAACAGCAGTGAATTTCTTATCTGGTAATTTTACCAATCTTTTCCATTAGATGAAAGTAGCAATGCCTGAAAAACATGTCTCACAAAGAAGATAATGAGGGGAAGAGGAGGTAAGGAGCACAAACAAACAGCATGACTCTTCCAATAATGCTTATTAACACACTGGGGAAATCACTTCATGTAAATGAAGTACACATTTCTGACTTTCTTCTTTCAGCTGTCACCGCACTGATTTGTACGCCAACATCCCTCGAACATGTCTGCCTATTGTGTACCACCCAGACTACAACATCACTTTCATGGGCCTTGAAAAGCTTCATCCGTTTGATGCGGGGAAGTGGGGGAAAGTCATTCACTTCTTGAAAGGTAAGTGAGTGAAGAGCGAAGAACAGAGTGACAGATGGGGAGGACATCTCCCTGAGCTGATGAACACTGAATCACTCAGACTGGGGTCGTAGAGGCAAAAAGAGGTAGAGAACAAAGAGGAGTGGAAGCGTGGAACAAAGAGTGGAAGAGTTAGGTGTAGTGGAAGAAGAGGGGGTGGGGGAGGCAGAGCAATAGAGTACAGATAATTAGAGAAAACTCCCTGTGGGAGCTTGTGCAGGTATAGTAGATGAAGGCCAGTGCGGGTTTGGAGGCTGAGGGAAAACAGTTGCTGGCTAACTGGCATGACTTCACACCAAGCTGTTGTCAGGCTGCACGGTGGATCATCTGTGCTGTCAAACGTGTCGTGCACAGCTTAATGAATTCATAAAACTTCCAGAAGTTAAGAGTGCAAATAAAGAGCTGAGCTTGTGCTGACAGCGGAAAACCTTGTTTTTTTTTTTGTTTTTTTTTTCTAAATTTAGCCACACAGTAATTGGAAGAAAACTGGATGATATTGCAAAATTACTCAGCATATTTAAAGAGTCATACAAAGGAACTGGTTGTGCATGAGGTTTTAATGAGCCCTCTGCGTTACATTCAGAGTTGGAAGCTGACTTTGGTCCACCGCGTCTCAGAGGTCTGAGAAAAGAGCAGAGCTGTCCCACAGCTGACCGGCTGGTGCTCATCAGAAACGACCCGAGCCTCTTGATATAGCAACATTAATTTATTATGAAACACTAAAACTTAAAACCGCACGCTTTTAAGCAGCTACTTTGGGATTATTTCTGCCTGATTTTACAAACCTCCATTTAATGCTTCATAACTTCCCATGCAAACATTACAGCCCCATGGCTAATGGCTTAAATTGTACCATTAAATAAAAAGCAGACGTTACCTAAATTATTTATCTCCAAGAAAATCTACAGCATTGAATATAAGTTTTTCTTAAAAGTAAAAAGTACTTAGTAGTTTTTGGTACACTTTCTTTGTAGCCCTAATACACAGGCACAGTACTATAGAACGAATGGCATGGAACCAGTACAAAATCTGTCAGACATGTTGGCCGGGCGGTCTGTTCAGGGCAGCGATTCTTTTTCCACCAATCACAGTTATGAGTTCTAGATATACTTTTTTTTTGGAGTAAGCATTTTCACCTTAAAGGCAGTGTATGAAGTTTTTTAGTGGAAAGAAAAAAAAACAGTTTGTCATTAACCTTAAATTTGGCAGATTTGTTGTAAATTGCAGCTGTCCGCCTCTCTCTGACGCAGTGATACACAGTGTCTATTTTTTTATTTTCAACTTTAGAAATTATTTTCTTTAAAATTATTCAGCAGATTTACAGTATTGATATACATTTACTAATAAATTATGCTCTGTTATTATAGATCATACTAATTGCTTAGTATATACTTTGAATCTAGTTTGAATCAACACACTGTTTCTATCGCAGAGGTCGTCCAAATGACTGGTTGTGGTGAATGGCTGTAAATAATAAATCCTGACCAACACCTGAAAACATACAGAAACTCTTCCCTGTCTCACACCCCAAAACCTGCATTCATTCACCCAATTTTACTTACTGAGCTCCTTATTGTGTTGCATTTTGATCTATTTTGCTTTTTTTCTGTTTAGCTAAGATCCTTTTGTGTAACTTATTAACTTCTTGTTGTATTCTTGTTTTGTAATATTGTGTTTATTTTATTGAGCTAGGTTGTTTTTCATGTTTACTCAAAGTGCAGCATATTTGTGTGATTAAACTCTTAATTTTCTCAATGTTTTAACTTGTGCTCTCATCTGTTAAATTGTTGATGGAAATTTTATTATTGCAAAATTATATGAACAGAGGGTATCCACTGATCCATCGTCCAGCCCTAATTGTGTTCTTGAAGGGTTTATATCAACTGTCGTGCATCTTGAGTTGCACATCCAGGGCTTTCAAATTTTTTTGGAGTAGCAGGGGGGCATGCCAAAGTAGCAGGCGCCTTATAACCGAGACCGAAGCCATGACGGCAGCAGGCGATATGAATAGTCACATGGCAGTTGTGAACCAATCAAATGGCTCAGATTGAAAGAACTATTGGCACGTGCGTCCACATGGCGCTGGAAATGGAGACGGCGAACAGCGCAAAATTTTTTTTTTTAAGAAAATTAAAAAGTAGATGCGCAGAGTGGTGGAGTAGGTGGAAAATGCTCCTGCTGCCGGCATAATTTGAAAGTCCTGACATCACAAACATGATCTGTCTTACAGACTCTCTTTGACCAAAAAAAGTGTCACAGAGGCCTCAAAGCCACTTGTTTATGAAAAAACTCCAAAACTAATAAATTTTTCTGCACACAGGTCAAAGTCTGAACACCCAGCTTTTTCCACATTTCAATACCTGCACTGGTCTATAAATGTCACAGCCACAGTTTGCCTCTGCAGATCCCCAAACTCCTTTCTTGAATGCTGAAATTCCCTTTTATTTTGCTTTGCTTAACGATTTCTCATTTATTAGAAATAATTTTATTTGATAAAATACAAGATTATCGTAAAGCCTGCGACGAAGACAGTCTGTGACAGGTCAGATTAATAACACTCTACAGTAATGAATATACTCCAAATTGTGGCAAAACTTAACTGGAGTTGAAGTTGATTTGTTGCTTCCAGCTATTTCTCGAACATTTCCTTCTGAATTTATTACATGCCTGCATGCCATCAGACAGCAACAGCTACTGTACAGGACCTTAACTTAGAGAGCTGTCAATTCAAACAATTGTCTTTAAAAAAAAATCATCATCATTGTGGATGATGTAGTTTGTGGATCTCTCACATTGTATTGCATTAGACAGCGAACAGTTTCTGTAATATAGCCCATCCTCTTTAATGTAATAGAATAACAGAAACTCCTGTTGGTATAATACAGTAAGTACCACATACTGCAGCCTCCAAATTCCCATGCAGTTTAATTTAGATCAGTTTTAGCAAAGCTGAATTACAGTTTTCATAAACATAGGATTTATTGCATTCTTCTGTTTATTCTCTGCATGTAAATTAGTTTGGTTGCTGATAAGAGTTTAAATGAATGCTGACATCATGGTTCGGTTCAGAAATTGTATTTCAGTAAAAGACACTTAATAAAAAAAAACTAATTGCAACAAACTGTGGAGCACAAAAGTTGTAAAAACATGTTTATTTAACTGTTGTCACTCTCCCATGTTTCATGTAGTATTCTCAAGCTTATTTGACCTATTTGACTGTGTTGCAGAGGAACAGTTTATCACTGATGGGAACATCGTGGAAGCCCGTGAAGCTGCTGAGGAGGATCTGCTGGTGGTTCACACCAGACGCTACCTCAACAGATTAAAGGTAGACTTGTTTTGTCTCACCTGTAGTGCACCTTTCATTTTGACTAAGGCATCATCACTGCGCTACATTTCCTCAAAGCTTTTTCTCCCATCTTTCCTCTTTGTATTGCATGCATTTAATCAGATTTATTTGATTAAAGTAGATCTGGCAGCAGTCATAGATGGAGGCTGATCCCTGTTTGCAGAAACTGGTTCTTGAGACATGAAACAGCACCTCTCTGATAAGAAAGTAGCCAGAACTTGTGAAGTCAAGAGATACTGGCTTGATATAATCAGGCTTGTCTCAACGCACAGCTTGGGTTCTGGACGCAGTGCCCTGGTGATGAGCTGGACTCTGTTCCAATCTGGAGTTGCCTGCGGTGAAAACCGCAGACTGGGGTGGGTATATTTGTATCCTCACAACTTTGCACCTGTACATTGGGGTTTTGCCCTTGTGGACAAGAGGGTTGCTTACCTACAGTCAGCACCCGTTCCTCTACCTGTCTGGGGTACGGGTCCCAACTGTCATCTGCAGCGAATGACAGCTCAGAGTATCCAGCCTTCTTGGAGTCTCTGGGTGGGGTCCTGGAAGGTGTCCCAGCTGGGGACTCCACTGTCTTACAGGGAGACAATGACAATGTGACCTGGAGGGAGTGAACGGGAGGAACAGCTTTGAATCTGAGTGGTGTTCTGTCATTGGACTTCTATGCTAATCATGGATTGTACATAATGAACACCATGCTCGAGGATAAGGGTATTCATAAGTGCACTTGGCACCTAGGTCGCAGGTTCATGATCAATTTTTGTAATCTTGCTGTCAGATCTGCAGGTGAAGAGAGGAGCAGAGCTTTCAACTGATCGCCACCTGGTGGTGAGTTGGCTCAGGTGGATGCCCCGAGAGGCATGGTGCACCCAGATGTGTAGTGAGGGTACGCTGGGAACATGGGGAAAATCTCAAAAAGCCCAGGGGCACTGCTGAGTTCCTTAAGGCTCTGGATGTTGTGGGGCTGTCTTGGTTGATGCACCTCTGCAACATCAATTGGAAGTTGGGGAAAGTGCCTCTTTCACTGGGTTGGTGGTTCATCTGTTCAAGAAAGGGGACCAGGGGCTGTGCTCCAAATTCAGGGGAATCAGTCTCCACTTTCCTCCCAGAAAAGGTTGATGCCGGGGTGCTGGAGAGAAGAGTCTCTCCATTAGTGGAATCTCAGATTCAGGAGGAACAGGCAGTTTTTGTCCTAGTCGTGGAACACTGGACCAGCTGTTTATCCTCAGAGGATATTTGTGAGTATGTGGGAGTTTGCCTCATCAGTCTATATGTGTTTTGTGGGCTTGAAGAAGACATTCAACCACATTCCTGTTGTTGTGGGCTATCTGGTCCCTGCACAACCATAGTTGCACAGCAATCCAATGCTCTTTGTCACAGATTCTATTCATAACTTTTATGGACAGAATTTCTAGCTGCAGCCTAGAAATTGAGCCATTATTTCTAGCTTGCACTGAGACAGTTTGCAGCTGAGTGTGAAGCAGTTGGGATGAAAATTAGAGCTGGAGGTGGCCCAGGAAAAGGAAGTCTAGCTGCCCCCACAAGCTGGATCTGGATAAGCAGCAAAAAAAGGAGAGGATGGTTGATTAAAGTAGAAAGTTACTGTATGTTCAAATCTGATGGTGTTCCAAATAGTTTGCTGCCTTTAAAAAACAAAAAACAAAAAAACCTTTATTTCTACAGGTTGTCCCATTTGGACTCAGTGTCTCATTTGTAAGAGAGACCTGTTTATGTTTCAAGAAACACAATAAATATTCCTTTGATTGCCTTTGATTATGCAGCCAATCAGGAGAAACATAGCCTATAGGAGATAAAACCTCTTTCAAACAGTGGATTAAATATAATTTATATAACATAAAATAAAATTGTTTTATTTATATATATATATATATATATATATATATATATATATATATATATATATATATATATATATATATATATATATATATATATATATATATATTATAACACCAATGTGACGTCACTGACAATAAAGAATCCTGGAATCCTTGAACACTCTCTCCCATGGTGACTCTTCCTACCACTTCATCCAAACTATTTCAGTATCCTCTTTCTTTTCTAACTGGCATCCAACCAGTGGGGCATACGCACTGACAGCACTCAACAACTTATTATTCTTTAGTCCTCAGGAAAAATCATGTCAGACAAGATAACACATCTCATTTGAGTAAGAGTTTTCATGCTTTTAATTTATCAGGCAGAGGGACTGATTGGCATACACATTTGTTTTCCTTTTCCTGGGTGGATTTTGGAATCTTGAGTCGTCTCTGGATCTCAGGAATACGGAGATTTTGTTGTAAAGCTCTTATAACGGAGCGTCTGCTACAGGGAAAGCAAAGCTGATAACGGTATTTCTGTCACATTCAAAGGCTTTGTATTTATTCTATTTTCCCTCTGCTGCTCAAGTGAGGTACAATAGCTTTATTCTTTGCTGGCTTGTTTTCATGAGAGAATCCAAGCTTCAGTCTGAACCCACTGGCAACATTAGTCAGCTTTGCTGCACCTTTACATCCAAATTCTTTTTTATCTCTTGCTTGGCGTTCCATGCTTTTCATTCAGCTGAGGGCAACTTGTTTTTTTGTTTGTCTTGTGACTAAGTCATAGCAAAGAAATTTCTATACTACTCTAATTATGTTGTGTTCCAATTTAGTGGTCTCTGGTGGTGGCAACCATCACAGAAATTCCACCTCTCCTGTTTCTGCCTAATTTCCTGGTGCAGAGGAAGGTGCTAAGGCCTTTGCGGACTCAGACGGGGGGAACAATAATGGTAGGTGTCTGACACCCTCATTTCCTCTTCATGCTTGTGGCTGATAATCACGTTATCTAGCCTTATTTGTCAAAAGTAGAAATAGAGATGATGTCCTGTAGTGTACCACTATCAGATAATGATGTGATCCGCTACTGGCTCTGTTTACCTTTATCAAATAATACAAGTGCAGCAGACACATTACAGTACACACCCACTGCACTTCCCATCCAGCCAGCATGATGAAGGTTCTTCCACAAAAAACTTGAATTTCTTCAGTTTTCACTTTTTTAACAATGACTTTAAGTTGAGCTTAAGTTGTGTTGTGTAGATACTCGACATGTGAAAAAAATACACACACACATTGCAGTGGCACAACAGTGCGACACTCCAGTACATGGAGGGCAGAGCTTCATAGAATTTGTATTTTCTATCCCACCATACCCTGCTTTATCTCTTATGGAAACCTGTGCTTAGACAGGGGCTATTTATTATGTACCTGCAGAATCTACAGATGACACTTAGTTCTAAATACAGTACCTACAATGTTCACGTAGTTTTATTAACCTTTAGAAACTTTACGTTACCTTCACAGTCAGCCTCTGTGACCACGTGGTTTTAACAAAAGGTTTTGTTGACAAGACTTGTGCAGAATTTACTTTACTTTGATGCTTTCTGCAGATGTTGTGGATTTAAAGAAAACAAAGGTTTTGTTTAGTCTTGTGATCGTTAGAGTGAGTACTTGCATGGAAAGGCAGCCCAAGCCCATGTATGCTTAGCCCACCCCCCACCCCACACCTTCCTATCCCCCTCGTCTTTTCAGTAGTTTTGCATTTGGCAAGGGTCAGTGTCACTACTGGTAGCATGAGGCGATACCTGGACCCTACAGAGGTTGCACAGGTAGTCCAACTCCTCCAGGATGGCACATCAATACCTGCCATTGCCAGAAGGTTTGCTGTGTCTCCCAGCACAGTCTCAAGAGCATGGAGGAGATTCCAGGAGCAGTTACTCTAGGAGAGCTGGACAGGGTTGTCGAAGGTCCTTAATCCATCAGCAGGACCAGTATCTGCTCATTTTGTGCAAGGAGGAACAGGATGAGCCACAGCTACAAAATGACCTCCAGAAGGCCACTGGTGTGAATATCTCTGACCAAATAATCAGAGACAGACCTCATGAGGGTGGACTGAGGGCCCGACATCCTTTAATGGGCCCTGTGCTCACTGCCCAGCACCATGGAGCCTGATTGGCATTTGCCATAGAATACTAGAAGTGTGTGTGTGTGTGTGTGTGTGTGTGTGTGTGTGTGTGTGTGTGTGTGTGTGTGTGTGTGTCTGTGTGTGTGTGTGTGTGTTTGGTTGTCTCAGATGGTAAAGAAGAAATCGTTTTCAGTGTTATCAGAACAAAAGTTGCCAACTGTTTGTAAATGTATCATTTAGAGGTCCTTCAACTTCATCTGTCAGTGCTACCAAACAGCTGACAAACACTTTGAGGTACTGTGATTTACAGATGATGAAATTTCATGAATTATCTTTTTTAATGCAACCAGCCCAACCGTCTGTTGTCTGCTACTAATTGTGTCCATATATATATATATATATATATATATATATATATATATATATATATATATATATATATATATATATATATATGTTTAGTGTTTTTGGCAGATCTGATTGTGAACCACATATTGAATTGTGTCTGGTATTACAGTCTTGAATGTAACCTTGTGAATCCAGCAGAAATTCTTGTGTTAGTCCTTCTAAAACTCGATTGATGTTGTCCTCTTTGTGCAGCTCACTTTGTTTTCAGTGGAGCATAAGGAGAAACTGGGATCTGCCTCTATTAGCGTTGTTATTGAAAAAGGAGGAACAGAGAATTGGAAATAAATGGAGTACAAGTGTGGTGCAGACCTGAATGTGCCTGAGCTGATCAGTATAATGCCAGCAAGGTATATTGTTCAGTTTTCAGTGCATACACTTGATATAATTACAAATGAAATCATGCCAAATGTCTTTTCTTTCAAAGAGATGCATTCTGGGCCTGGTGGTTGATGGAGAGGTGCAGATGAAATTAGAGGGTTGTTGTAAAATATGCCTGCTACGCTCTGTTACAGAGCATCCTTGTTTTCCCCAGCCAGAGTGGAGTGTTCGAGCTATGGCCAGAGTGTGTGCATACATGCAAATTTGTGTTATTACTCATCCATCAGAGAGCCATACTGGCATTTACACACAATCTCCCCAGGTCACATCTCCTCTCATCAGCTCTTGTACATGCTGGTCTCTAGAAAAAAACATGGCAGAGAAGCCACTCGTTTTTTTTTTTCATCCAAGAGGGAAATCGTGACCTGCTACTGCATTGTTGTTGTTGTTGTTGTTGATTTTTTTTTTTTTTTTTAAAGCTGATAAATGTCTGGCAATAGTTTGACCACTCTTCCTTGAGTGTGTTTTGAGTTTGAAGGTTATGAGACTACATTCTTAAGAATGCCCTTTATTTGTGAAATGTTTAGATAAGCCTATTGTTTTTGTGTTTTTTGAAGAGTGCAGCAGCCAGGTCTAAATAATGTCTTCCCGAGGTGTAACCAGGCACATCAGGAGAAACTGATGAACATGAAACACATTTCTTAAGAAAACTGCTCTCAGGAGTATATTTGACTTGGTTGGACTTTACAATGAAATCCTCAAAAGGAAGTGTAAATATGCTTTTTAAACTGTTATTCTATTGAATAGATTTTTGGGGGGTAAAAACTCTTTAAAGTCCCAGTTTTTAAACTTAAATGCATTTCTTTATAGTGCTGGTCTGTGTGGCTTCAGGTTTTTGTTCCAGAGCACATGACAGGGCTCCCATGGACACATGGATGCTGTTTGAAAACCTGTCACCTTTTAATTACACGTCACAGGTGAAATCTCAGCAGAGCAGAGGGGTTTACAGACCACCAAAGGAAAGCAAAGACAAACAGGGACCACATTTAAAATTTATACTTATTATTCCTTTTAACCCATTATCTGCTGCAGTAATTGGTTAGAGGTCAGATTTGCTTGTGGGGAGAGGTAGCAGAAGAAAAGCAGCATTTAAATTAATCGCCTTTTTTTCTGTTCTTCAGTAAACATCAATCAGTTCACTGCAAAAGCTCTTGTTTCATTTTTGTGGTTTATTTGTAAAAGGTCATTTTCATTTCAGAAGTTGAAATACTTTGGGGGGTGGCTGTAGCTCAGTAGGTAGAGCAGGTCACCTACTGATCAGAAGGTCAGGGGTTCGATTCCTGGCTACTCCAGGCTACATGCCAATGTATCCTTGGGCAAGGTACTTAACCCCAAGTTGCTCTCCGACGCAACCGTCGGAGTATGAATGTGTGTGAATGTTAGATAATTAAAGCACTTAGCTTAGTTAATATGGAAGTGCTTGTATGAATGTGAGTGCATGGGTAAATGTAAAACGTGTTGTATAAGTGCTTTGAGTTCTCTGACTGAGTAGAAAAGCGCTATATAAGAGCTAGTCCATTTACCAATCAGAAAGGGTCATTTATAGATTTTTATGGTCATATGAAGTTCTAAACTAATATTGTGTCTTTCACAGGCAGGAAAGTTGGCTGTTGAGAGAGGGTGGGCCATAAATGTAGGTAAGTGAGTTTGCAATATATGCACTGATCTTAACCCATACTTCAATAATCAGTCCATCTGCAATCAGCTGGTATGTGTTTAGCTTTGATATGGGAAAGTGGTTTACCTCACACTGTCTTCAGCCTTGTCTCCTGGAAAACGTGTTTCATTATCAGACTTCTTTGCTACACTTGGCACAACAATGTAACTTTGCAGCTCGCTTGATGTCAGCATCAGCTACTTTGAATAAAATTTCCTTTACCTGTTGCACAGATGTTTCATTTGGTCAAACAGATCAACAGATACCCTGAATGTAGGAATTGGATTTAGGAGATAAAAAGTGGAATAGGTGTATTCCTATGATCCACATTTTATATATTCATATAATCTCCTCTGACCGGAGGGGTGTCAGTTGTCACAATGCCCCCACTTGTCTCATCCTTCTTAACTGTAGAGCTCTTAATTTTGTGGTTACTTTGAGACTCTGTTCCTGAAGTTTTCCACTGGCAGAAAAATAATGCAAGTTGTTGCGGGAGCGCCCTAGATTTTTTTTAAGTTGCATATTTCATGTTACAAGATAATTGGTGAAATACCTGCTTGAAGGTTATCCTTATTTGACGAAACCTTGTCTACTTCACAACACTTCTGTCAGCCATAACTGCCATCTCACTCATAGGCTGTTATGCTGGACAGTAACTGGTCAAGTAGTCATGAACGAAGGACTTTTTTTTTTTTTTTTTTTAGTTTAACCTTTCACTCTAGGAATTGACAAACCATAAAATACTATTAGGATACCTAATACCTACTTTTTTTTTTGTTATTATTGGTCCAGATAATGGTGTATATAGTGGGCAAAATATAGAAAAACAGAATTTGATTGCATGGGGACTCTGAAGGGAGGACACAAGACTGTAAAATGCAACAGACTGAACTAAAGAAAATGGTTAACAGCAACCTTTGTAACCGCTACCTTAATTCAAACTCTACCTTTACCACCTGCTCTGACTCCCAGCTGCACTGACGGGTCTTTTAATAAAAATCCCATGTATGCATAATTTTTGTAACTTGTACTATTCTAGTGTTTTGTGAGCATGTGTGATTTGACAGATGACGCTCCTGTTGAAATTTTGTGGGAGTTTATCTGAAGCTTCTGATGCCTCTAGTTGGAAATCTTTCTTAATTAAATGACCCGTGGCATCCATGCATCGTAAGGATGATGCCTTCCTGCTGTACTCTTCAACTTTATGCTTCACCTCTCTGTAGAGCCTGGGTGTGGTTTGGTTTGTTTGTTTGCATGAAGAAATGTTGCAACTGCATCACATGCCTGGGTTCCAGTGTCTTTAGCATGTAACAAAAGCCCTCATTTCCTCATTGTATGAATGCAGGTCTTTGCATATAGCATAAAGTACCGTATTTTTCGGACTATATGGCGCACTTAAAATCCTTAAATTTTCTCAAAAATCGGCAGTGCGCCTTATAATCCGGTGCGCCTTATGTATGAAAATAGACCTGTTCATTGATAGTGCGCCTTATGATGCGGTGCGCCTTATGGTCTGCAAAATACGGTAGGTGATGGATTGTATTATTGCCTTAGGTTGCTCTGAATTAGGAAGTAGCGTTGTCAAGCCACTGTTGGTTATTTTTTAGGTTGAGCTGATTTAAACTTATCAGGATGGTGGTGCGTGAGATGAGCTCTCATGTTTGTGGTATTCCCAGAGAATTTTAATTACGTGCAACATTTTTGTTTTACTAATCCCGTGTGTCGCATCCATGTCCTTTTTTCCATCCTTGTTAAAAAACAAATATAAGTTCATGTTGGATTTAAATGCAGATGGAATGTTTCTGATTTCTTTCTCCATCTTTGTTTTACCACCTTCCTCCCACGCGCTGACCATCACCTCTGCTGACCTCACTAGAGAAAAATAAAAAACAGCACCATCTGGTGGAATTTTCTTGTACTAAAAAGTTGAATTTGTATGTGGAATTTATATAATAAGACATTGATATTTGGTGTCCCTGTAATGATACAATTTTGCCACTCAAAAATACTATGCTGTATCAAATCCCACTCACCCCCACCCCCACTGTGTACACCAATGCTGTTTTTTTTTTTTTTTCCTCACCAGGCAGGTGTTCTTTTTGAACTGTTTGCAAAGGGAGCGCTGTGTTTGTGCAAGGTGCTATAAAGTTTTCAACACTGTGCATTAAACATCTGTTACTGGTAGCTGAGAGTGGAACAATATTCAATATCAGGTAGAACATACTCAGCCATTATATCACCTATAGGGGAGGGGTGGAACATACACAACCCTGGCCACACATTCAGCACTTTGACAGTCTGCCATTTAAGCAGCACTCAGCTGGAGTCAGGTATAGGTACACATTTCTTTCCTGGATATTCGGTATCACAGCAGTTGAGTCTCAGCTGAAATAAATACATAGGACATATGAGCGAATCCTGATCGTAAGTTAGCACAGTTCTGAGTTCCCAAGTGGAGTGAAAGAAAATATTTTTCTTGTGTTGACAACAGCAGCACTTGTTGCTGTGATAAATAGATTTAAAAAGAATCAAAACTTTCGTAGTAGAACTCATATTAGCATTTTATTGAGATCTTCTGCAATAACCAAGTCTGCTAACTTTGTGGGCTGTTTGCAGATGCGGAACGTTTTAAACACTGTACGCTTCTGTGTTTGTCTCAGGAGATTTTCTAATGGAGCAGCAGCTTCTCCCAGGATCTTGAATCCCTGATTCAGGGACAGGGTCCGCTTCCTGCTCTGAAACCTTCATGCTCATCTCAGCAGTTTCTTCAGCTGCAGTGTTAACTTTGAGGTTAGCTGAAGTCAGCTCTTTGATTTGTGATCTTAGATCCTCCACCTCTCTGATAAGTGACTGCGCCCCCTCAGAGATATTGTTCTGCTGGGCTTGGAACTTGCATACCTGCTGTTCCAGGTGTTCCTTTGTGGCCCTCAGCTATCTAATGAGGAACATATCTGCTAATGCCCTTTCTGCATGCGGTCTGTTGTCCTGTGTCAGATGGTATTGAATTTGCTCAAGTTCTTGTTGAAGAGCTACGCTCTTGTCTTTTTCCATCTTGTAGATATCTTTTACCTCTTCAGTTCTTTTAGTATCTCCATGTTTTTCTTCTCCTGCTTCACTTTTTTTTTCTTTTTATCCTGCTTCACTTTTGAGACGTGACAAATAGATCGCAACTTCTGTAGCTCTTGCTTTGCTTTCTTCTCTGCGTTCATAAACTTGTTCTTCAGACTTCCCTCCCGATGCAGTTTGTTTGTCATCCTGTCCAGCTGTTGATGGAGCATATTCATCTTTTCATCACGTTTTCTCATCGATGTCTTCTGTGCCACCATGTCATTGATCCGAGTAAGAAGTGACTCACTGTCTCTTATGGCACTCTCCATCTTCAGGTGGAGGTGCTCTGTTTTAGTTTTCTGTTCTTCCACCTGGACAGCCAACTGAGCAGCCTTTTTGTCGAGCCAGGCAGACTGAGTCTCAGCAATTGTGCACTGTATTTATGTGGTGTAAAGATGTCAGAAGTTATTTGAGGTTTTAGAAGCGAAAGATGAGATAAAACTAGAAAAAAATACAAGATTGATTTAAACTGCAATATCAGATTTGTAAGCAAAAACCAAGACTACTACAACTTCAGGAACTTAAGGGGGAAAAAAAGGCAGTTTTATTTAAATATTAAAACCCTCAATGCAATATCACTCTTGCTCCAAGATGCTGTTGATTTATTTATTTATTTATTGTTTGCTTGTTTGTTTCATCTCCTTTGAAATCGAATCTTTCCCACCCACAGCCAATATCTTTTTTCAGCCAGAAGTAAGCATTAAAGTAAAATCAGCTGAAACACATGATGTGCAAAGTGAATCTTTGCACTGGTAAGGTACAGTTTGATTATACATCCTGTATAAACCTTTTCCTATTATTTATCATACAAGCAGAATACTGTAACACTTTAAGTTGTCAAGAAAATCCCGTGGCTTAACAATGCTTCTGAGAACATATGAATGGGAAAATAATATTTGTTTTTTAATCTAACATTTTTACCTTTTAACCTAATTTACACCTAATTTGTGTGCACCTGTGCATTTCATTTCAGCCCGGCATAAGAATTCAACTGTGATTTGTTGTTATTTACAGTCTCACAAAATTCTTTCGCCTCTTATGCTTCCAGTTTATTTGTGTCCATGTGTATGCATTTGAGTTTTACAATAATAAGAGTTGACCCAAAGTGGTTTCCAAGCAGACACATTTCTATTCCAGCTCTCCAGAAACTGTGGTGGTTGTACGGGCCTTTCAAGTCTTTTCATCCACCCAGGCCAATATGTCCCACACCTTAGCTTGCATCATTTTCATAATCAGCTTCACTTCATCTTTGAGCTATTATGGCTCACTTAAATGGTGATTGAGGAGGTATAATTATAAAACATGATGTGCCATTGTATGAGGTTTAAGTCATCTGTGATGAGAACTAACCCTACAAAAATGTCAGTGTTGCCACCTAAATCGCTCTCTGTACAGAGATTTGCAAAAGAACTGACTGTCAGTATGATTTATGCGTTCAATACAGAGTATATAAAAGTGTCAGTTTCCACCATAACAGAAGTGTCCTTGGACTCCAAGATTCTTAGTGATTTCACTTTTCCATGGAGGTATATGGCAGGGCATACTAATATGTATAAAAGGTGTTGAGATCTTTTCTTGGGGGGATGTTGCTACAACATTTCCTTTGTGACTCACGGCCTTCTGTGGTGAGGCTGATTGAGTAGGAGGCCTTTTTGCTGGAAAGCCGTGGTTATCTATCTATCTATCTATCTATCTATCTATCTATCTATCTATCTATCTATCTATCTATCTATCTATCTATCTATCTATCTATCTATCTATCTATCTATCTATCATCATCATCATCATCATCATATCTTTCTTTCTTTTTTCTTTCTTTTTTGCCAAGCAGGGAACAAAAAAGCCACATCAGATCTTTACTTTGTGCCTTCTGCCTGGTCAGCTATTTCGCACCTTCACTTGAGGAATTGGGGGGAGTTGCTCTGCATCAATAAACATGATTTTAATAAAGATACAAAGACCTTTCAAATGTGCCTGACATCAGCATGTTGTATGTCACAACAGTGTGAGGAAGTAGACGTTTTATAAAGACTAGGCAATAATCATATTTCACCAAGCACCTTCCTAGCCTTTATTAGTATTCTACTCAACACGGTATTTTAATGAACATGAGCAAAGCAGGTCAGAGGAGACTATAATTCTTAACCTGAATGAATACTTATCATCATAGTTGTAAAAAAAAGAAAAAGAATGGGGGAAAAAAAGTCTTTTCATAGCCTCTTTTCCTGTAGACTGCTGCTCTCCTAGCATTTTAATAGCAATTGAAGAGTCCCATTTGGTGGCAGTATACCCAGTGTTATACCGCACAGAAAAAGCAGCCATTTTTATAAGGCACAATAAACTCAATAACAGCCTATTTTAAATTGGCAGTTATAGCTATTTTGAATAATGGACTTCTTAGAAACCTGCTTGGCTTGTCTAATGGCCCTGACACAGAGTCTGTGAATTTTCTGTTTCCCAGGAGGAGGCTTCCACCACTGCTCCAGTGACAGGGGAGGGGGATTTTGTGCCTATGCTGACATCACTTTGGCCATCAAGGTAAGACGGAGTCAAACACAGTTTTTTTTTAACACTAATAAAAATCAAGACGTGAACTGAAACGCACATCGACAAACTGAAACTTAACACTAGAATAACCATAAAGTACAAACAGGAATCAAAGACTCATTAATATCAGAAGAAATAAAATTCATAATCTACTAGAATAATAAAGAAATCAAACCAGGAATCAAAAAAATTCAAGAAAGAACCCTAAACTTTAGACACTAGAATAACAAACAAAAAACAAACAAAAAACCAAAATGAACCATATCCCAAAAACTCAACATCACGATGAAAACATGAACTTCAACTCAAAATAAAATAAGTACAAAACATCAAAAAACCCTGAGAGTACTGAGACTAGGACAGTTTCAAAAATTTTTGAGGCAAATCATGGCTCCCATCTTAGGCATGAATTGGGGCAGTTTTTATATATATATATATATATATATATATATATATATATAATTTTTTTTTTTTTACTAAAAAAGTACCTGGTACCAAATACTACCACCTAAAAAAAAACCCCTAAAAAACCAAGTATAGTCGAGTCGAGCCAAGTAGATACCAGTGGAAAAGAAGCAAACTGATTGTTAGTCTTGCAGTGTTTTCATTACCTTTCTTTTGTATATTAACATTCAATGGTCAAACATCAATATATAAAGGTTTTAAGAATTTTTTTTTATTTTTTTTTTACAAACACTGAAAGTCCTGTTCACAAAATCAGTCGGAGAACCAAAAAACACCAAATTACGCAGAATAATGACTTCATTTGAATCTCCTCAGACAGTGAGATGCTCCACCAAACTAAATCAAATCTACAACACACTGTCTGAAACTTACACTGCTCAGCTCTCTTCAGAATTATGATTTAATATGTTTTAAATCAATAACATGATTCATGACAGTTAACTATTTACTGATGAGTCATTAAAATCTCAAAATTATTGTGTATTGATCGATGTGGCTGAATTCTCCTTATTTAAATGAATAAACAATTTTCTTAAGAGTTACATATTCTCCCTTGAAAAGTTTTTGAATGTATCTTCATTATTCAGCAGCTAGTGAAGATTTACCATGCTTGGTCACACTGAGTTAATGCAGACACTGAGAATCACAAGAAAAATGACTGAAATCTTCACAGCTGTTCATCTGCTTCACATTTGGAGTTTGAATTCCAGCTGGTGTTCTTCATGGATGCATTATAAGCTTAATTTTGGTATTGTTTACAAGCTTTTGACTTTTAAAGTAATTCCATGTGAGACGTAAAAGCTTTTCTCATCCTGTGAACGTGTGTTTAGAGAGACAGCAAATATTTTCTCGTTTGTCTCTCAGTTTCTGTTTGAGAGAGTTGAAGCCATCTCCAGGGTGACCATCATTGATCTGGATGCTCATCAGGTGAGCCGATACTATCACATCTCTCTGTGTCAGTGCACAACACTGCTTAGCAGCCGACATTGATGACCAAATAGCCCCCCATTTACCGCCATACCAATCGTAGAGGCTCCCTGTGGGCACATTTGTCCCTTTTTGTCATAATCAGCAGAATGTATCTTAAAACGTACTCTGACCAACGTGTGAATGCATATAGACTGGATATTCACACCAGGAGAAAATGCTGTCCTAACTATGATGAAGAACAACTTTTGATATTTAAAAAAAAAATACAAAGTACAATTTATAAACTTTAAGGCTAATATTGATTTATTTCAATTTGATGTTTTTTTTTTCCAATAATGGGGTTACTGAGGGTCATTTTTACATCACACTCTCCCCCTTTGCTGTGGAGATTTGGGGAAAATAATTCAAAAACACAACATATTTCATGTCGACTGGTATGAGATTCCTGCACCTTTCCAATCTGATATACTTTGAACACAGAACACTGCATGAAATATCCATTTTACTAACTGCAGGGATATTCACCATGGGATGCTTCCCCACTGTTGCCAGTGTATCACAGGGCTATCACAGAGAGACAGACAACCAATAATGTTAACCTTCGCACCTACGGCCAATTTAGAAATACTAATTAGCCTAATAAGCATGTCTTTAGACTGTGTAAGGAAGCTGGAGAGAACCCTCACAGACACAAGAGGCAACAGTGCTAAATACTGCAGCACTGTGCCACCCGCTTTCTGAAAACAGCAGCTAAATGCACTGGTGTATTACGTTGTGGACTATTATATTCAGATCACTTAAATTTCATTTATATAGGAGCCTGTTAACAACAGCAGTTGCCTTGAGGTGCTAATATTCTTTTGCTGGTTGCAGTAACGCAGCCAGGTTCAGTAAACAGCACCCATTTGTATTGAGTTGCTGCTTGTAATGGTGACGGGGACTTTGTTTTAAAAACATTTTATAGCTTTTAGCATGTGACTAAAAGAACACCAAATCCTGAACTTAACCCTAGAAGAGTTGCTGGTTACTTGGTGGATGTCAAGAGGTTAAAGTTGTTTACATAAATGCCTGTAGCACATTGATGTACTATGTCTTTGCACTGTTCATTTTGATTTGCAAGAACCAAGTTAAACTCGTACATTTGATTGCTCTTTCTTGTAAATGAACATCTCAATCAGAAGACAGCTGTTTGCTAATGCCTGAACAAAGGGTAAAAGAAAGAGTTCCAGTCTTGTTGCTTCTAGTTGATGGTTTTAAAATTGTATTGTTATTTATTGGCAATAAACTGAATTCATATTTTCACCCAAATTTGAGCTTCTGTTCAGGAATCCAAATATATAACCATAATTTGACATCTGAATCACTATTTTTTTCTGAACAGTAAATTTGAAAATTACTGGATAACAACAATAATTATATTTTAGCATCAAACATATCATTTTAATTACACATTCTGGTGGATTAACCATTATAGAAGCATACAAAAAAAATTTTGCTAATTACCAATACTGTTAATTTAGGGCAGCTTTAGTATAAACTTACTCAGCACTGTAGATTAGGATCTAACTATGATCTGATGCATCTCCTTTTCCTTACTGTTGTGCTGTATGTGCTTTCTTTGCATTACATGCCTTGTTTAGTAGGTCATCACTGGTGGGCTGAACTCACTCCAGCTGTAGAAAACAGTGACTCAACCTTTTTGAGTCTTGATTAACATATTTTAGCCTTAAGCTGTATTTTCAGCATAATAACTTGTATTCACCTCCAATTAGCCTTAAAAATTGTATTAACATTGATGATGTCTTAACAACCCTGGGTTCCAGGCTGTATTATCTTATTAGAGTTGCTTTCATTTTGAGCTCAGTTTACTGGTAATGATGACGTCTGCCTATTGACACAAGGTAGGAATCAATATAGATGCTGAGTGAATTATTCATTAAGAGCAAAGAACAAATCTGCATGGCCCTCTCAGTAGATAATTGGGCAGAGAGAATGTTGCCTATAGGCAGTAAATCCTAATTATAAACCTGAAACATGAGGCAGCTGTGTCTTGGGTGATAGAGCAGGTCATTTACCAATCAGGAGGTCGGAGGATTGATCCACAGCTTACCTGGGAGGAGGAGCCCTGGGTGTGCGTATGTGTGTGTGTGTGTGTAAGATAAAAGTGCTTAGGTATAGATAAAAACCACTACATGAATGTGTGTATGATTGGGTTAATGAGACTTGTAGAAAGTGCTTTGAGTGCTCATATTGAGCAGTATTGGTATATACTGGTATATATGTACCAGTCCATTTACCATGACATACAAAGATTTTTTTAAGATTATGACTTACATGTGATGCTTTTTCACTCAGACAGTAAAGCAGTTGTTGTTTGTTTTGGGGGTTACTGCCATCAGTCTCCTCTTTAGCAGGTCAAATGCTCTATAAGGTTTAAGTCTGGAGATTGAGTAGGCCAGTCTAAAACCTTCCTCTTCCTACTGCTGATGAACTCCTTTGTAGTTTTGGCAGTGCATTTTGGGTTATCATCTTGCTGATGATGAAAGATTTCCCAATCAGTTCGGTTGCATCTTTCTTTAAATTAATAGACAAAATATTTATGCGTACTTCTGAGTGCATTGTACTGCTGCCATCATGTGTGACATCATCAATGAAGATTAATGAGCCCGTCCCAGAAGAAGCCATGCAAGCCCAAACCATGACGTTACCTCCACCGTGTTTCACAGAGGAGCTTGTATGTTTAGGATCATGAGCAGATCCTTTCTTTCTCCAAACTTTAGCCTTTCCATCAAGTTCATCAGTCCATAAAACCTTGCCTCAGAATTTCTGAGGCTTGTTTCTGTACTGTCAAAGGGTGGTAGACCCTGTACACCCAGGGTACACGCTGTAATGGTAAATGGTAAATGGACTAGCTCTTATATAGCGCTTTTCTACTCAGTCAGAGCACTCAAAGCGCTATTACAACATGTTTACATTCACCCATGCACTCCCATTCATACAAGCACTTCCATATGTACTAAGCTAAGTGCTTTTAATTAACTATCATTCACACACATTCATACTCCGACGGGACGGTCGGAGAGCAACTTGGGGTTAAGTATCTTGCCCAAGGATACATTGGCATGTAGCCTGGAGTAGCCAGGAATCGAACCGCTGACCTTCTGATCAGTAGGTGACCTGCTCTACCTACTGAGCTACAGCCACCCCACCTGTACAGGTCGCCAGCCTGTCGCAGGGCTAACACAGAGAGACAGGCAACCATTCATAGCTATGGGCAATTTAGAATCACCAATTAATTTAAAAAAAAAAAAAGTAACTGCATGTCTTTGGGAGAAACCCACGCAAACATGTGGAGAACATTCAAACTCCACGCAGAAAGGAGGTGGATTTGAACCCAGACCTTCTAGCTGTGACACAAAATGCTAGCCACCATGCCACCATTCTGCTCACCTTCCTGTTCTTCTTGCTAATTAGTAGTTTGCATCTTCTGGTGAAGTCTCTGTGCTTTTGTTCATGAAGTCTTCATGAAGAACAGTAGATTGTGATACCTTCACTCCTGCCCTCTCGAGGTTTTTGCTGATGTCACTAACAGTTGTTTTAGGGTCTTTCTTTACAGCACTTACAATGTTTCTGTCCTCAACTGTTTTCCTTGGTCTGCCTGTTCAACATCTGTTACTTAAAACACCAGCAACAACTTTCTTCTTCAGGACAAGGGTTGTACTGGCTATGGCCAAAGTTTGTGCAGTGGCTCTGATTGATTTTCTATCTTCTTTCAGCTTCACAATTGCTTTTTCACCCATAGACAGCTCTCTGGTTTTCATGTTGGTTACTCCTCTAACTATAAATACACAGTCTGCACAGGCAAAACCCTAATGTAAAACTGAGTGTATACATCCAGCGCTATTTATTGGACAACAAAACACACCTGTCAGTCACATGTTTTAATATGCCTGCTCACAAGAAAAATGGGTGGATTCTGAACTGTATATCAAGTCCAGATGTTAATACCTGGAAATAAAAGCTGAAATATTCATCTCATTGATTTTTAAAAAAATGTTTTAATGCCAAACCCAAACGCTTTTCAGTCTACATCAAAAATAAAGGGATTGGCCTCACTGTTTCAATACTTTGAAGGGGAGTGTATTCCTCTCTGTCTATTAAGAACTGTGTATCAAGCACGAGCTGTGTGTGAAAGAAAACCTAGACTATGGATTTTATGAGGTCAGATACATTTATATAAACCATCTAGGGGTGGCTGTAGCTCAGGAGGAAGAGCAAGTCACCTACTATTCGGAAGGTTGGTGGCTGCTCATCTGCATGCCAAAGTATCCTTGGGCAAGATACAGAACCCCAAGTTGCTTTCTGATACAACCGTCGGAGTATGGATGTGTGCAAAATGTTAGATTGAAAGCACTCTGTCATTGAAAGAAGTGCTTGCATGCGCTTGTATTCATGTGTGTGAATGGGTGAATGAGGCATGTTATTATAAAGCGCTGTGAGTGCTCAAAGTAGAGTAGAAAAGTGCTTTATAAGAACCAGTCTGTTTACCATCTATTATTATGCTATCTGTAATACATGATAAAGGCAAACAGTGATTGTTGACATCTCCACTGACACTGAATAGTACACTCCTTTAAACTATTTGTGTTAGACAATTTAAATTGAATTATATTGAGCAGTCTTTTCTGTATAATTAAGCTTGGATCCACCTAGCTCATTCAAGATTTTTTTATTATTTAAATTCTTTTCTGTGATGTAGAACAATAGTAGCCCTGGAAGGAGACAGATTTAAGAGTATGTGTCTGCCTCACCATCTGTTCTAACAAATTTTCAACTGACTTACCTATGCTGGTATAATCACTGATGTTTATCTAATACCATTTGATATAGTGACATCTTTGCAGTGTGTTGGCATTTTTTACATCGCTTAGCTCTACATCACACTTTTTGTTACTTTGAATGGTGGACTTTACTTGTGTGGGCTTTTTCATTCATCCAACCATTAATTTTCTTCAGCTTATCCAGTTCAGCATCGCAGTTGGGCTAGATCCTATCCCAGCTGTCATAGGGTGAAAGGCGAGGTACGCCCTGGACAGGCTGCCAGTCTATCACAGGGCTAACACAGAGAGACAGACAACCATTTGCACTCACATTATCACATTCAATTTAGAGTCACCAATTAGCGTAACATACGTGTTTTTGGACTGTGGGAGGAAGCCGGAGTACCCGGAAAGAACCCGCCTGTGAGAACATGAAAACTCCATGTAGAAAAGCCCCATCTTTCTTTTCTACTGAGCTGCTCTCATTGGTGATGTGCTACCTATGTGAACCTATTTAATCTATTTCTAATTCTTTTGGAAACATTGTTGTCTAATAATGTTCAGAGCCTGTTTATGCTAGGCTAGAATAATACCAAACCATCAATGCTTTGACCTAACTCGTATGTTACAGATTTTACAAACACCCTTGGCGCTCTCAGCCAGTTTCATAATGTCATCACCTTCATTCTCCAAGGAGCTCATTCCAAACCATCTCAACCAGGTTTTGGTTAAATGATTACTATTACACACAAGCACATACAAATTACAATTGGAACATGTAAGCCAGAGTCCAGACTTCACTAGCCTAATATCCATTCCTTGTATTTCTTGCCTCAAGAAGTTATCCCATTTTTATTAGTCTCCCTCAGTAGTGGTTTGTTTGCAGCAGTTAAGTATGAAGTCTTTATCTACACAGTCTTCTTGTAACACTTGATGTTGAGACAGTTCTGCTACTTAAACTCTTAAGGATTGATCTGGGCTCTAATGTGAGGTGAAGTTAGCTGGTAATTGTGGTGTGTAACATTAATGAACCCATTCTCTGTAGCAGAGGAAACTCTTGGTCTTCCTTTTGTTGGGGACTCCTCAACCCAGCATTTGAAGGGTTTTGGACTTGAAACTTTCAACATTTTAACACTACCTTGGTACAGCACAACTGATGGTCTCAAATGCATTAGTGGGGCAAGAAATCCCAGGGACCGTATACAGTCAATAACATCCATCGACTTCCAGGGATGATGTGTGAAATAACAGCTGGTGATATGAAGCAGGTCCTGAATTAAACTTTTCATTTAAGTTAAACTTAAAAGTGAACTACTGAAGCCAGTATGAATGAGAGCAAAGGATACTATTGATTGACGTATGATTGGGTGGTACTGTAAATACATTCGAGGCAGCCTGGGCCCAGAACTTCCTCTAGTGACGAAAAGTCAGCTACAAAGCAATGCGTGTTGAGCAAATTGCAGTCCTTATGGCTCAGCTTTTAACTTGTTTGCAAAATGATTAAATAATTCATAATTTTTGTTTTTTTTGCTTCATGTGTTCTTTTTTATACGATTTTCTTTGATGTTTTGAGTTTTGTTCTGCAATGTAGAAAATAATGACATCTTATTTAATTTTTATAGTGCCAAATCACAACAACATTAGCTTTGAGGTGCTTTATATTGTAAGGTAAAGACCCTACAATAATACAGAAAAACCCAACAATCAGACAATCACCTATGAGCAAGCACTGGGGGACAGTGGGAAGGAAAAGCCCCATTTTAACAGGACAAAGGTTTTAAGCCTAATCTTAAAAGTAGAGACGTGTCTGTTTCCCGAATCCAAACTGGGAGCTGGTTCTAAAAAAGAGGGGCCTCAAAGCTGAAGGCTCTACCTGCCATTCTACTTTTAAATATCCTAGGAACCACAAGTAAGCCAGCAGTCTGAGAGAACAGTGCTGTAATGGTTGATATGGTACTATGAGGTCTTTAAGAGAAGATGGGGCCTGATTATTCAAGACCTTGTATGTGAGGAGAAGCGTAGGTGGGTCCAAACCTTTGATTGACACTGTAGATCCAAGAGTGAATGGATATGGAATATAAAGAAGCATACATGCTCTTTTAATGTTTCATGAGTGTGAAAATGATGAGAAAGATATGCTGCTGGCTTTCACAGCCTATCACTACTGATGCAAGCACATATGGGAAATTATGGAGTGTTTTTATAAACAGCTCATCATTTTGAAAGCACCATCAGTGTTTGTTGTATACACATCGGAGGAGAAACCTTGTTATTCAGTGTACCCAGTGTGGTTTTAACTCAGTGTTGTTGGCACAGAATTAAAACAGACATTAATTATAAATTACACAAAATGTAGTGTGTGTATAAACAGTCCACTATGCCTCTGAAATGGAAAAAAAAAGTAAATGTTTTATATCTAGTTCTTTGATTGTGCTGTTAAGTTGTGATGTATGTTTCCAATATTTAATACAGATGTTCAAACTTAGTGAGGATATATGTTCTAAACAACTGAAGGAAAATTCTTGTTTGAAGGCTTTCGGCTGACACTAGTAACAGTGAAACAGCAGTCTTTTATTGTACAGTACAGGGTGTGAGGGAGAAGATAAGATGAATAAGACTAGAGGCAGCAGGAGCTCAGGCAGCATATGAGATGATTTATAGTCTCAGGCTGGCTTTTAGATTTGGAGGACAGAGCATTCGCTTATGTAGTCATTTTCGGAAATAAGTCTGTGTGACCTCTCAGTGCAGTATGCATTTATTGGTTTATCCATACAGTAAAACATAAAACTTAATGGAAAATTCAAAGTTGTCTGTACCCTTAATATGAACTTCAGCTGCATTAGTGTGTGGTTTATTATTTTACTATGTCTGCAATGCATCTCTTAAAATAACCCATACCCGGAAGGCAAATAAATATGTTTTGGGTGTTCTGATGAAGCCTCAAGTGGGTCTGACACAGGGGTGTTTGACCCAGTTGTGTTGATCTCAAGTTGTCAGCTGACTAGTAAAAAAAGAGATGAGAAGGAAAAATAAACTAACAAAATTGTTCCCTTTCAGTTACTGTACAGATGTGTAGTTACATTGTCATATACATATATAAATGTTTGTGTATCTAAAATGTTACATATTCATCAAAAGTTATCAATTAAGTGTGTGTATTCTGTTTTTCTGTATTTCTGTAATTAGCTACTGCTCAAATGATGGATGCTTATATTAAAAAAGGCCAAATTTCAGTGTAGTTCAGTGCATGTACAAGTAAAAAATCACAGGCCCCCTTTAATAGCACAGAGCCTTCACCTTCCAGTAAAACCCCTTATGTATCAGTGCTGACACTAACACCACATTAAAATCATTTTGTTTTATTAAAATTATTAATACTAAAGTCTGCATTGTACAGTGTACAGTATCAGGCAAACGTTTGGACACACCTTCTAATTCAGTGGTTTTTCATTATTTAAAAATTGTCTGTGTTGTTGATTAATACTAAAGTCATCCAAGCTATAAAAAAAATACATATGATATTATTTAGTAAACAAAAAAAGTGTAATATCAAACATCATTTGTTTTTTCAAAGTAGGCACCTCATGCTTGGATGACAACTGTGCACATCTTGTCATTTTCTCAGTCAGCTTTATGAGGCAGTCACCTGGAATGGCTTTCAGTTAACAGCTGTGCCTTGCCAAGAGTTAATTTCTTGCATTTCTTGCTCTCTCGATGTGTTTGAGACCATCAGTTGTGTTGTGAAGAGGTAGAGTTGGTATACAGTGAATAGCCCTATTTGAGTAATGTTCTAATCCATATTATGGCAAGCACTACTCAACTAAGTAAAAAAAAAAACAACAGTCCATCGTTACTTTAAGAAATGAAGGTCAGTCAATCCAAAAAATTCAAGAACTTTGAAAGTATCCTCAAGTGCAGTCGCAAAGCCCATCAAACTTTATGATGAAACTGACTCGCATCAGGACCGCCCCAGGAAAGGAAGACCAAAAGGTACTTCTGTTGCACTGGATAAGTTCATCAGAGTTAACAACCTCAGAAACCGCAAGTTAACAGCACCCAGATAAGAGCCCACCTAAATTCTTCACATAGTTGAAGTAGCACACACATCTCAGCATCAACTGTTCAAAGAAGACTGCCTGAATCTGGACTTTATGGTCAAATTGCTGCAAAGAAACAACTTCTAAGGAAGAGCAACAAGAGAAAGAGAATGGCTTGGGCCAAGGAACACAAGGAATGGACATTAGAACAGTGGAAATCTGTCCTTTGGTCTGATGAGTCCAAATTTGAGATTTTTGGTTCCAAACACCGTGTCTTTGTAAGACACACAAAAGGTGAGCGGATGGTTCCTAAATGTGTAGTTCCCACCGTGAGGTAATGGAGGAGGAAAGTATGATGGTATGGGGGTCCTTTGCTGGTGACACTGTTTTTCAACAGGACAGCCTCCAGGCTATGTAAGGGCTACATGACCAAGAAAGAGGGTGATTGAATGTTGAGTCAGATGACCAATCACCTGATTGAAATCCAATTGAGATAGTTTGGGATGAGTTGGACCACAGAGTGAAGGCAAAGGAGCCAACATGTGCTTAGCACCTCTGGGAACTCCTTCAAGATTGTTGGAAAACCATTTCAGGTGATTACCTCATGAAGCTGATTGAGGCAATGTCAAGAGTGTGCAAAGCTGTAGTCAAAGCCAAAGGTGCCTACTTTGAAGAATTTCAAATCTAAAACATATTTTGGTTTGTTTAACACTTTAAACTTTACTACATGATTCCTTATGTGTCTCTTCATAGTCTGGATGACTTCAGTAGTAATTTACAATGCAGGAAAATAATAAAATCATTGAATGAGAAGGTATGTCCGAACTTTTGAATGGTACTGTAGATAGCTAAAGTTATAGTGATATGGGTGGCTGATGGGTCATGGGATACCTGATTGCAAATGCTAATTAACATCATTGATCATAAAAAGGGAGGTGAATAGTTTTTTTTTTTATTACCCTACAGCATAAACTGGCTGTAATAGATCTGAATGAGGCTGGATGAAGTTGCTCAGCATTCAACACCATCATCCCTCAGCAACTTATTTGTAAACTGGACCATCTGGGTCTGTCACTTCACCAGGCAACTGGCTGTTGGAGTTTCTCACTGGGAGACCATAAGCAGTCAGAGTCTGCAGAAGCCCCTCAAGCAACCATCTCATGGAGCACGGGAGCCCTTCAGGGATATGTGCTCAGCCCCTTGCTATTTACTCTGCTGACTCATGACTGCACTCCCATCCACAACACCAACCTCTTCTTCAAGTTTGTGGATGACACAACAGTTGTGAGTCTCATCAACAACAATGACAAGACCCACTACAGAAGTGAGGTGAGCAAACTGGCCATGTGGTGCAGAGACAACAACCTCTCCCTAAACATGGGGAAAACAAAGGAGATAAGCATTGATTTCAGAAGATGACACACCCAGCACATGCTTCTAACCATTAATGGTTCTACAGTGGCAAGGGTGAGTAGCACATGGTCACATGGGGGTGTGCTCATCCCATGTGACCTCTCCTGGACCACCAACTCTGTTGCGCTGGCCTAGAAAGCCCAACAATTCCTCTACTTCCTCTACAAACTGAGGAGAGTAAGAGCTCCAGCAAACATCATGGACACTTTTTATAGAGGCATTGTTGCGAGTGTTCTAACCAACTGCATCACTGCATGGTTCAGAAGCTGCACAGCCTCTGAACGGAAGAGCCTGCAGCGCATAGTGAAGGCAGCTGAAAAGATCATCAGCACCCCACTCCCCTCCCTCCTGGACATATATGACACCCGCCTCACCCACAGAGCAGCCAGCATTACGGGTGACTCTACCCACCCCTCACACAGCCTCTTCAGTCTCCTGTTATCAGGGAGGAGGTTTGGGAGCCTCCGGCCTTCTACAACAGACTGAGCAACAGTTCCTCCACCAGGCTGTCAGGAAACTGAACTCTCTCCCCTCTGCTACCCAGGACACTAGACTGTAATCTTCTGTTGTGACTTCTTACTATTTGCCATAAATGCAAAATGTAAGTTTAGGGATGATTTTGATTTCTGACTTTTTATTTCTATAGATATTGCAATATTATCATTAGTATGAATTCTTTTGGCCAGGATATTTGTGTAGCGAAGATCTAATATTGTGACAGTTTAAGTGGTATTATTTATTGATGTGATTGTCTATGCTTGTATTTGCTGTTACTTCAAGTTCTCTTTTTCATAGTTGTTTCCTCATACATTCACTTGATCGTTACTTTGGATTTCTTTTTGTGCCAGACATTAGAGCCTATCAAGCAGCCATCTTTTCAATTCACCATACAAAAATGCATTACGCAGTCACTTAGGCATGATGCTTAGTTTGTACAAAATTGTACTGCATGTCCCATACATTCTCCATTTCATCCTGTACTACTAGACTTGGCACAAAGCCTAATCTCCTGACAGCAGCCAGACACTTTGAGTGACAAATGGAGGGGAGGAAATGAAAAGTGATGGAATAACCATGACTTTTTCGAAAGCATTTTTAACGTTTAATGCTTTCAGATGACAAGACTATTTATTCCTCATCTGGTGCTGTCAGTCAGCGCAGCATGTCTTCGGTAAACGAATGGGTCTGAGGGACACCTGTGTGGACCTTGGCGCTGTCAAATGATGTAGTGTACTGTCAAAGACATCTTCACGATTGAAAAAAGGCTTACTTGATTCAGTTTGTCATTGCTTGATGATGTTTAAAGAAACAGTGATGGCATCAACATGCTTTCATGTTCTTTTTGAATGACACATGGTCCCACTGTTTTCCAGGGAAATGGACACGAGCGTGACTTTTTGGATGACAGGCGAGTGTTCATCATGGATATGTATAATCGCTACATTTATCCAGGAGATGGATATGCCAAAAGTGAGTGAAAGCACTGTCAATTTCACTCTCAAACTGTCTCTTTTAACCTTTAAATTCATAGCAATTTTGAAATAATTCATATACTCAAAGAGATTTTTGGTTCACATGTTCTCATGCATTTAAGTGCAGGAGAACACATGAACAAAAGCCAACAGTCCTCCAAATTCCCCATCAAAGGTTGAGGTTGGAGTAGTGGGGGCTTCTTCCCCCATCCCATCCGTAAGATGTAACTGTGTGCCATTTTAATTATGCTGTGATTTCCCTCAGCACTACTACTCACTCTGTTAGCACTCAGCGGGAAATCTAGCACGCAGCAGCCCCTGCAACACCATAATCATGGCTTCGGCACAAATTAATCTGTCAATACATTAAAGCCTCTCTGACAGGGACTGCAGACTGCTATTTAACCCTGAGTCTAACGATACTCTGCAGAGCAAATGTCACAACCCTGCCTTTAAATATTCTCTCCATCCTTCAGTTATCTTGTTCTATGCAATTAATTGAATTTAAGACATTTTATAATTGTCTCTCCCCTTAAGAGAGTAAAATAAATGTATATTCTGGCTTGTTTAAGATAAAAAAAAAACTCTGTTTCATATTTTTTTCTCGAAGACATTTTTTTTTTCTCTGTACCTTTAAAGTCCAAAGCTTACATTTTTTCTTGAAAGTCTTGTGAAAGCTACCAGGAACTCTACATTAATGTGCTGTTGCGCTGCCTCTTACTGCTTTTACAGCCTAATTCTGCTTAAAAACATAAAAGTTTCCTAATTAACCTTTTTCATTATTTTCAATTAGTATTATAAGTATTATAAATGGAGTTAAAGCACTGCTGCAGAATTGTGATATTTTAGAGGTAGAGAAATGCAATTACCTACACTGATGTATAAAAAAAAATATTTTTCACAAACTGTTTGAGTTTTACTTGGTTTGAACATGTTAGAAACAAGATATTAGTTAACAAAACATGTTAAAAAAAAAGGAGTGGAAAACTAAATTACATATTTGGCCCTGTATGCTTACTCAATATTTGTCATGAATAATTGCCATCTTCTTCATTGTCCATCATACACATACACCAATCAGCAACAACATTAAAACCACTCATAGGTAAAGTGAACAGCATTGACCATATGCTACTTTGACTTGTAGCACCCACCTAAATAGTGCTGCAGATCAAGCAAGTAACACCTACAATGCTGTCCAGCATCCCTGTTACACAAGTTTATTTGGTCATTTTCAAACATCCAGAGATGTTGATGGGTGTCTTGAAAATGCTTTGACATAACTACCTCAGGTGCAAGTCTTTCCTAGAATGAAAACCATGATTAGTAGCGGTAACTAAAGTTAATTACAGGATCCTTACATACTCTGTCATTATTTTCTAAATAAACAATTTACATACAGACTCCTATGGGTCTTCAAAGTGGTATCCCTCAGATATTTATATTGACTTTCTGATGAACTGTTGTCTGTTCACCAATGTAAGCCATGTGCTGTGTTGAAGCTATATTGTTCCATTTATATATTTCATGGTTAGTGGTATTCTTCAGTGCCATACATGTGATCTCTATATTCTAAATCCATACTGACTATAAGTCAAACTGCTTGTGCTTTTCAATAAAACTGTCTAAACTATCAGTAAAAGGTTTTTCCTGTATAGACACTGACCAAGATGATAGCTACGTCCTGCTTTATATAATGATAGAAGAACTGCCATTTTCATTTTACTTGGAAAAGTACCCATTTGGAAGGACATATTATAGATACAAGTCAGATGTTTTACAATGCCATCAATGACTTCCCTCAGTATTGCCATATAAATTTCATTACAGTCAGTAGAAGCTTTATTCATATACTTCCTCATAATATTCATTTCTTTTACTGCTCTCAGAACTCTGCCAGTTATGAAAGAATTCCTGTTGCATGAAATACTGCAGCAATTCCTAAGCCATGTATAAGTGATGTCTGTGGATTTAACTCCCCATAAATGCTTCTGCTTTGTTTTAGTTGGGTTATTGAGTAGCTATGTACTGTGGTTTCACTGTCCTATATGCACCAATCTTGTATTCATTTTTCTTCATCACCAGGAGCAATAAAAAGGAAGGTGGAGCTGGACTGGGGCACTGAAGATTCAGAGTACCTTCAGAAGGTTGAGCTTCACATGGAGGGCACACTGAATGAGGTCTTGCCTGATGTCATCGTTTATAATGCAGGGACAGACATCTTGGATGGGGATCCCCTCGGAGGACTCTCCATATCACCACAGGTACTGTCACTACTGATTATTTTATACACGGGTTTCAAAATACCACCCGTGAGCTGGAATGACATTTGCCAGTTTTGAGTTCCTGAGCCAGCAATCTGGATCATCATTAGCAGGGTTTCCACTCATGCATTAGAAGTTTAAAAGCCCACCAGACCTATAGTCATGGAAAGAAGGCTGCTCCCTTCAGAGGTTGCCACAGAGGATCGTCTTTCTCCATCTTATTCTATCCATAGCATCCCGCTGTCACATCAACCCTCTGCATATCTTTTTCCCCCTGCGTGGCAGTTTCATCTTCAACATCCTTTGTCCAATATATCCCCTATCCCTCCTCTGTACTCGTCTAAACCATATGAGACTTGCCTCTAACTTTTGTCTCAACCCGAAATGTCCCTCTGATATACTCATTTCTAATCCTGTCTATCCAGGTCACTAACAATGAAAATTGTAATCGCTTTAGCTCTTCCTGTAGCAGGTTTCACTACCATCTTGTAAACCACTGCTTTTGCTGCTATCTTTCTGTCACAAATCACCTCTGACACTTGTCACCACCCACTCCACTCTGCCTACACTCCCTTCCTCACTTCTCTTGTGCACTGCTTCTTTGTATGCGTGACACCAGGTATTTAAACTCGTCTCACCTTCACTATCACTACACACTTTGCACGATCACCTTTACACCTGTCTCCATCTCATTCACACAAGTATACCGTCTTGTTTCCACTGACTTTCCTTCCTCTTCTCTCCAGAGCATACCTCCACCTTTCCAGGTTCTCTTCCCTAGTCTATACAGATCACAGTGTTGTCTGCAAACATCATAGTTTACAGAGGCTCTTGGCTGACCTCATCTGTCAACCTGCCTGCATTTGCCACCTCTCTCTTTACTCTAAATCTAGCCTCCCAATACTCCTGTCTACTTTCTTCATGTCCCTGACTATCCAACTTTTTCTTTGCTAACCTCTTCCTTTGAATACTTTCCTGCACTTCCTGATTCCACCACCAAGTCTCCTTGTCCTCTTTCCTCTGTCCAGAGGATACACAAAACACTTTCTTGGTAGTTTTCTTCAGTACTACAGCTGTACTTTCCCAGTCATCTGGTAACTCTCCCGTCATATTCAATTTTAGGTTTCAAACTCATGAGCCTGACAGTCTTCACCTCCACCACACTATTTGCATATTTTTCTTACTTCTGTTTTGTTTTGCTTCTTACCTTTACCATGGTAAAAGCTTGAATCCATCTCCAATGCCCCTGGCCTTCTACCTGATCACCTTTACACACAATATATCTACCTTCTTTCTCGCTATCATATCAACCAGCTCGCTCCCTTTACCAGTCATAGTCCCTACATTTAAAGTCCCTCTCTCCTCCACACTCCTTCTCTCTTCTCCACCTTCTAGCACAATTTGCTGGTGTACTTGGCATAATTGTCGTGTTGTATGACCCAGTTTCAGCCAAGCTTTAGCTGTCAGACAGAATGCTTTGCTATAAAGAGGAGCTCATGGTCAACTCAATGACTGCATGGTGCCCGGGTCTTGCCATTGCATAACAAGCCCATATCATCTCCCCTGCACTGCCATGCTTGAGCATTTGTATGAGGTGTTTCTGCTGATATGCTGTTTGATTTTCACCAAATGTGGTGCTGTACACTGTCACCAGACATGTCCGATTTAGTCTTGTTTGCCAATTGTTCCAGAAGTCTCGAAGTTTGTTCAGATGCCATTTTGCAAATCAAAGCCATGTAGCCATGTTCTTTTTAGACAGAAGAGGCTTGCTCCTGGCAATGCTTTGACCAAGCCATACTTATTCAGTCTTTTTCTAATTGTGCTGTCATGAATTTTAAAATTTAACATGCTAACTGAGGCCTGTAGATTCTCTGAGCTTTGCACAGTCTAACATTGGGGTGAATTTGCTGTTTTACACTGATTAAGCTTTCTTAGTGTAGAATGATAGACTTCAAATTCTCCTTTTAACCAGTCCCATATTTATGGGCAGCAACGGTTAAGTAGCAGCCAAGCAGCACTTGGCTGCTACTTAACCTATTAATTCCTATGGAATCAGTAAGGGAGGACTTAGTTTTTCATACACTGCTTTTGCATTTGTGCTTAATTTTTGTTAAATAAATAATGACACGTATAATAAGTCAGTGTTGTTGTTCAGGTGAGGTGGTGTTTACCTAACTTTTTTTTTACTTACTGTTTTTTAGACAGAAACTACACCAGTTTAGTCACGTAATGTATCAGATTGCCCTACAATTACTATTAAATGTATTTAAAATAAATGAATATAAACAGCTCAAACAACTACAAAAAGGGGATTTCACAACCAGGGAAATCCTGTAACCTATTACTGCTGTTACTGCTGTTGCTATCACTACTGTTCAGCCGATGTCCATCGAAGTATATTGCTGTACTTGAGCAAGGATAGATATGATATGGTGCTCTCCCTTTGGTATACTGCACATACATAGTCCTGTTGCAGCCGCTAAAGCCACCACACAGTTAACAGTTGGTGCTTTAGTGTGTGGATAGTGGTGCGTTAATCAAATTCAACATTAAACCAAAAATTGGGCCCCATGTGCCCAATGAAAAAAGTTAGTCTGATACGTTTTTTTGTGATCATCCCTACAATGTCATAGAGGTATTCATTCCATTTTGTATTTTAGCAAAATGGAGGTGACAGCATGGAGTTATGGATGGATGGATGGATGGATGGATGGATGGATCCCATGAGGGAAATTATTGTGTTACAGCAGCAAGAACAAATACAATCTACAGTAACTAAACATCAGAATACTGAACTGTATGCTATTATAGTCAGCTGTGTTTCTAACACTTTCCTCACTCATGGGTTTAATAGTTTAATCGTATCCTGTAGTGAACACGGAACAAATACATTGTTTTATATGAAGTTTATAAACAGGAACACCTATAACAAAGTGCTCAGTGTGTAATAAACATTTATGTCAGTGCCGGCAAAACGTATAAAGGTAACAATAATAAAGTTGTTGTAGTGTCTGTGCAGGTATATATAATGAAGTGGGCACTGAGCAGAAATGAGACAGCTGTGTTTTAACCATCCTAAAAAGCTGGAAAATGTGGAGTTTTAAAGAAATCAGAGAAACCTGTGAATGGTTCAGCTGCTGTTGCCATGGAGAAGAGCCCAGTCAGACAAAAATGTCTGTAACTGTAGCGAATCAAGACCACATCCTTCTTTCATCTACAGTCGGAACACTTCACCAACGGTGCTGAATTCATGCCTCACCTTAATCTTATAATAACATGTCTACAGAGCATAATCTGTGGGTCAGTCCCAAAACTCATGTTTGTGGCTTCTGGGAGTTGTCAAATGCCTGCTGTCAGGCCTGTATTTTAATGAGGACATCCTGCGGCTCTCACTTACACAAATACACGTCTTGGACAATCTCAGATGTTTAGCTGGTTTTATTAGCTCGACTATTTCAAAGAAAAACTCTATTTTCATACTATTTCAAACTATTTTCATAGCCTTGGCGTCGGTGGCGTCTGTTCCACAAAATGTTAATGTTGGTCATAACTTGATTAATGATGCAACCGAGGATGTTCAAATTCACACCTCAGATTCATCTACTAAAACTAAAGGACAATTAAAGGACACAAAAAGTCTATGTTAAAAAATGTTAGGCTGATAATCTTATATTGTATTCATAAGCAGGTGTTGGATCTGCTTTTCAGAGGAATTGTGCAGAATGTTTTATTAAATAAATCATAGCATGAAAAAGCTTTTCTGTTCAACATAAACTACGCAAAAGCATGGTTGGGTCTGACACAATTAGGACACCATTCATTGGCTACGCTACACAATTGAGAGGTGCAGATTTTGTCAACAGGGTATCGGCCTTAAACATTTAAGTGTTACTTGCACTCCCAGTGTCAGTCCTGAGCCCACTATCAACTGTAGCAGTGATCATTAGCTGAGACAACCATGACTTGCAGGAAAAACATCAGGATGTGATTAATCTGGGAACAACAAAAATGCTCTGCTGTGAAACTGTGAAGATTGAAGTTACCAACATTTATTAAGGTCACTGAAACACTATGTAAAGTACAAGATGTGCAAACTTTTTAAAGGAAAAGAAAGAAAATATCTCAAGTTTTTTAAGCTCACTGAAGAAAAAGGCACTGCTTTTGTTGTTTGTTTGGGTGTTTGCTTTTTTTTGGTATGTGCTTTGGAATAGAAGTTGACCCGGCAACTTTTTTTTTAACATAAACCTTATTTAAGCAAACAGTAATGAGTATCTGGTTCAAAATGGAAAACATACAAACTGCCTTATATGTGAAAAAGTTAATTGCTTCTCTCAAACAGGGTCAGAGCTGACTCTGAGTATACATTACATTATGTCGACTCAAGTCTCTACTAAATATGCTTGAATTATGCCGGCAGTTTAAGTGGATCGGGTGAAGACAAGACAAGAGTCAAGGCTAGTAGACTGAACCTGGGCTGCTTTATTATGGCAAAAATCATAATTATAATCATAATCATAGTCTTTTGGTAAATAATTGTCATGTCAGTTTCTTAACGATTACTCATTAAGTTAAGAGTAACATAAAAAAAAACCTTTACATGCAATTTCCTTGAAACTTAAATTGCCTAATTGACAAGAAAAAAAAAAACAGAAAAGGGTGGAGGTGGAGGCAGTGTGTTGTATTCAAGGTATTGCTAGCGATGGGTAAATAGCTCTACCTTGTTAGGAACATGGTCAACTCTGACATCCAACCTCAGAGGTAAAAGGAGTGCAGCATAAACTCAGAGTGGGCTGCAGCTTTGAGGGAGAGTTGAAAAAACGTAATGCTGTAAAGGAAATATGTGTGCTTGATTTCTAAGCCAAGAAATGAAAACTTGGTAGTGAAACAACTGAGAAATGGTAATCATGTTATCCTGATTGTCTCAATTTTGTAATGGTTAGAAGCTGAAATCATAACCAAAATTATAATCTCATTAATTACCCTGCCCCTAGATTGGGCGCTACTTTTTCTAGGCTGCTGGCCCGTGTCTATAAACAGCTTATCTGGGGGTGTCAAAAACATCAGCCAGTCACTATAGCCAGTTGCTGACTTGAAGATGCTATTTGAATTTTCCCCTAAAATATCTCCTAAAAAAATCCATTAAGCATGTTAATGTGAAACCAGCATGTAAACGGTCAAACACTTGCTTTGTTTCCCATTTTTACTTTTCAAAACAGCTGGAACAGCTCCAACATAGACTGAAACATACATCGAAGAGTGAGCGCAGAGGGTCGCTGCAGCTGTACTGCACATCATTTTGTCAATCAACAATTTGAATTCATGTGCTTGATATTCATTACACAGTATATGAACTTTCCTAGAACCATTTCATTAGTTTATATCATTATGTGTACAGAGACTTAAATTACTGTAAATCATTTGTTTTCAGCAAGATCATTTTTAAATGCAGATGGAAGTCTTATTAATTTCCTCTAATTACTGAAATGAAAACCTGGTGTCAAGCAGGTTTGTTCAGCTCTAACTGGTTTATTATTTCTCCTGTCAGACCAGGATCAAGTGTTGCTCGTTGAGGATGTGTGTGGGTGTAGACAGTAAGTAATTAGTCAAATTAGTAAAAACACGCTTTGGATAGACTGCATTTATTTGCAGTTGTTTTAGAGCTTGCATTAAATCATATTAGGGGTAAATGAGGAGTGAGATACAACACAGCATTGCACACCAGCTGTTAACTGCTGGGCAGCTGTGTGAAGTTGAACACTGAAGCTTGAAACTGACATTTCTAAGGCTACGTTCACACTGCAGCCTGAAGTCACCCTATTCCGATTTTTTGTGAAATCCGATTTTTTTTTGCGTGGTCGTTCACATTTCCAAATATATGCGACTTGGATGTGATCTGTGTGTGAACAGCAGACGAACCTGAAAGTGTCCCGCATGCGCAGTAGAGGACGGGAAAACGTCACATGTAGCGAGCGTGCTCAGTGTTTGCGGAAGTCACACACACGTCCGCGTAACGGGACGCAGAATAGTGACGTTTGTCGAGTATCAATGACGTGCAGGTCGGATAAATGCGACCTGGCCGTACACACTCAGGTCGCATTTGAAAAGATCGGATATGTATCGGATTTAGGACCACATATCCAAGTGGCCTGGGTCGCATTTGAAAAAATCCGATCTGTGTTGTTCAGACTGGCATGAAAAGATCGGATACAGGTCGCATGAGGGCGAAAAAATCGGATTTGGGTCACTTCAGGCTGCAGTGTGAACGTAGCCTAAGTAAATGAACTGTATTATGAAGCAAAATAAAATGAAGCAAAGCAGTATTAACAGTTTTAGTTTCTCAGATTTTTGTTTACTGTGTCTGGTACTACACACATCTTACACATATTGAGTATGTTCCTCTCTCACCACAAAATGAGCTCCGATCACAGACACTATAAGAGATGAATGTAGCCACTGTGACATCACCCATTGGTTTTGAGCTCCACAATTTGAAGCTGTGGAGGTAGTGTTTTGGCTGCCAGCATTTTGTTTTTTGAAGGAAGAAGTTACATTGTATGAATGAAAGGGTGGAGTGTGAATTTATCCACTAACATTAGCTAGTTTGGTTAGCAGCTGCATTCAAAAATTCTGCCAGTCAGATAATCCATTCATAATGCTCCAAGAGGCACCGACAGCACGTACGCACACACACACACGCACACACACGCACAGTGTAATTGCTCTAAGCAGTGGGTGAGGCCTAGCAGAAACCAGTTATCTCTAGCTGTCTGTGTCTTTCAATCAGTGTAGGCATACCTCTAATTCAGGTATCCAGGTGGGTGAGTTGTAAAAACATTTAGCCCACTCGGGGGTTGTGTGAGGGGGTAACTATCCATAGAGGCCAAAACAGGTTTGTTTTTTGTACCAGACTGTAAATATGCCTTTTAATGCTGGAAAGTTGGACATCTATGGGGATTGACTCCCTTCTAGAACCAGCCTCAAGTTCTAGAGGCTGGTTCTAGGATGTGTGTGGCAAAAACTGCAGTTTTTACCATTTCTATGTCGGCCTCATTTTTCTGCTCTTGGAAGTTGCCCCTTGGCTCTGGACCTTTAGGGTTGACCTGTCTGACATCAGGATATCAGCAGCTTGTTACATTCACTGACCTTTTGGCTTCTTCTCGAAAAAGAGCTCTCTCTCTCTCTCTCTCTCTCTCTCTCTCTCTCTCACTCACACACACACACACACACACACACACACACACACACACACACACACACACACACACACACACTGCTAACTGTAATTTCCCCATTGTGGGATCAATAAAGTATCATCATCACCAAGTGCTCCTTGCCATTTGGCCACTGGACTCTGATGTGCATGCCAGAAGTAGTTTGGTTCACATGTAGCTTAGTGTTTCTTTTCTTTCTAGGAAGACTTTGTTTTTTTGTTTGCTGGAGGCTTCAACATCTGTTTGCTTCCTTTTGGTCATTTTGTTTTTCTGTATTTGCTTTAACTTTGTGAACTATCAGTTTGTGAAAAAATGATATGCCCCTGATCCACGGCTTGTTCAGTAGTTTTGAGAACTGTTTGCTACTATGTTTTATGTTAGACTCTGTGTCCTGGTTTTTAATTTTGTGTCTGATTTAAATCTGTGCATAATGTTCCAAGTCAGTCACTACCAATCGGCCTGGTGCAATGCAGCTACTCATTTGTGTTAAAATATAATGTGTTTAGTCATATAAAATCTGGGCCATTTGTGTCTAATGTTGAATCTGCACTCCTATAACAACAGGGAAAAATGTCCATAACTGACGGGCTCAGCTGGGTCAGGCCAAGTGTAACTTCATGAAACTAATTTATCAGAAAATTTAAAATTGAGAGTTGATCTAAATGAGACAAATTAGAATTTATTGCTTACTGTGAGCAGAGATTTCCTGCCAGTGATCCTGTGAATCCCAGAAAATAATTGGAGCAAATAAGGTAAAATGTGCAGACTGTGTTGTGGTGGCACACTAACAAATTCTGCATGCAGAGCTAATTTGTTTTTTTTTTAGGTTTTTTGCTGGTAACTGTCTTTTAAAAAAGTGCAGTGCAGCTTTAATAATTGTTATTTGATGTTCTGGTTGAACATGTGTTTCTGCCATGCTTAATAATGTTCCAGATCACTCACTGTTTTACAAAATACCCCGTAATAAATGAGAATGTTAACACAAACTGTTCACTGTTTGAATCCCTTCACAGACAGGCATGTGTGCTTTCAGTACCCTCCCATTCTGTAAGGTACAGGAAGATTTATAAATACTTGATTTATTTTTTTTTTTCTCATAGGTGACCTACATTAGTCAAAATGTGAAGGGATATTAGGGGTGGATGTAGGGCTGTTTGGCCAACGGGGCCCATTCAGATAAAACTTTTATTCTGTGTAAAATGCATTGATCACAATGAGAACAGGAGTCACTGTAGCAGGAAAACAACTTAGAAAATGACATTTTTGATTGTTATAGCTTTCAAAGGTTTGGAGTAATTGTAGAGGTTCTTGTTTTGAATGACTTTAGCATATCTGCACCCACAGGACATTACTTTTGATCCTATTCCACTCCTTCCCGAGCTGTTCCACAGCTCAGTAACCCACTGTAGTGAGTTTCTTAGCGATAACTTTGTCCTTGGTGATTTCCCAGAGATTCTGGGTTGGGTGCAGATCAGGATCAGTTTTATCAGCTTCAATAACGTGTTCTATCAATGAGATGCACTGTTTTGCATAAATAATACTGACTGATTAGAAGCTGATATTAGGGTAAGAACAGTTTGTTGCTGAAAGAAGTTCTAATAAATGTCCCTCGTTGGGTACCTCAATTATGGCAAAACCATAATCAAGATTATTCTGGTCAGTAATTGTAATCTTGAATATTTAACAGAATTATTCATTAAATCGACAACCACCAAAACAAAAGCATTGTAGTGAAAGTGAGTGCAACAAAGTAATCAATTTATCACATTTATTTTGTTTTCATAATTACTGGAGGCCAAAATTGTTATTGGAATTGGTTATTGAAATATAATTGCCAAGTCCTAGTTGACCCTGCCAAATATAGCTTCTTCCTCCAAACAAACCAATTTCCTTTCACTCTTTGGGTGAGTTTTTTCCCAGTTTGACTACGGATATCATGACTCCCTCTGACTCAACCAAATTAAACTTGCTGTCATCACTTAAAGGAACTTTGGCCCAGTTGTTTTTAGTCCACACATTATGCTCCATGATCATGTCTTTTGACACATTTTGCTGTGAGGCTCGATCACTGCAGATCGGGCTTTTAGTCCAAATTCTTTCAGGCAGCAGGACATATTCAGTGCTGAAACAGAACCTTTGCCAGTCAGCACTGAATTGGCAGGCAATTCTAGCTACAGTGTTCAACAGATTACCTGCTCAGTGTGTCCATATCATGCTATTCATTGCACATTTGTCTTGCACGGCCATTTTTATGGGAATATAAGTCAGACAAGTCACATTTGGAATGACTAATTTATTACAGCTGTGCAATAGAATTTGAGTTTGATGTCTAGGTTTATCGCTCCCTGCAAATATGACACAGACAGAAATTGGGAAGTGATGAGCAAATATCACTCAGGAGCTACAGGTTGGTGCTAGGATGGTTAAAACACCAGCAATACAAAGCAGCAGCAAAGGTAGGTTTTGCAGCTTAAATACAACTCCAAATTGGATGAGTGCATTTAGTATATGATGTGAGGAGAGTGAGGCGTGTGAATGACAGTGCTTCTCGAATTGCGTGACTGAACTACACTATATTTCTAAAAGTATTCACTTTCTCATCCAAATCACTGAATTCAGGTGTTCCAATCGCTTCCCTGGCCACAGGTATGTAAAACCAAGCATGTAGGCATGCAGACTGCTTCTACAAACATTTGTGAAAGAATGGGTCGCTCTCAGGAGCTCAGTGAATTCCAGCGTGGTACCGTGATAGGATGCCGCCTGTGCAACAAGTCCACCAGACTCTAGAGCTGTGGAGACGTGTTCTCTGGGGTGATGAATCACGTTTTTCCATCTGGCATTCCGATGAATCAGCCTGGTAAGCCTGACCTCAACCCAGTAGGACACTTTTGGGATGAATTAGAGTGGAGACTGTGAGCCAGGCCTTCTTGTCCAACATCAGTGTCTGACCTCACAAATGCGCTTCTGGAAGAATCGCAAAATTCCCATAAACACGCCTAAACCTTGTGGAAAGCCTTCCCAGAAGAGTTGAAGCTGTTATAGCTGCAAAGGGTGGGCCGACATCATATTAAACCCTATGGATTAAGAATGGGATGTCACTCAAGTTCATATGCGTGTGAAGGCAGATGAGCGACTAGTTTTAGCAGTGTAGCTCACAGACTTCGCTCCATATGCTTCAGTATTCTACAAATCAGGCTCTGGGAAACTCATCATCCTTTTGACCTTCATCTAAACACCTTTTTTCATAGGTTTCAGAAGTTTGCCATCTTGTAAAATTAATCATTAATGTTTAAAGTCTTGGTAGTTAAATAGCCTTTGCAAGACTATCGATGAAATAGGCAAAAACAAAGTGGAAGATTATCACCAATAACAAAAGAAAAAAAAATCCACGTGTAGTTTTAATCACAGCTGTACGTCTTTTCATGTTAGCATGTATATCAGTCAGGCCACTTCAGGTCTTCCGGTTCTCTCGGGAGAAAGGGAGTCTAGATTGAAAATCCAGCCAGCAGCTTCACAGAATTCAGAGAAGGTAGCGTCTGAAAGCATGGACACACTGTCAGCGTAACTCTCTTCTTCTCTGCCAGGGGATTATAAAGAGAGACGAGATCGTGTTCAGGGCTGCGAAGCGTCGGGGCATCCCCATACTTATGGTGACATCTGGAGGATATCAGAAGAAAACAGCCCGCATAATCGCCGACTCCATCCTGAACTTGCACCGGCAGGGTCTGATAGGAGGTGAGGCTGTTGAGGGAGAGGGATCATCGTCTCTGGTGACCCACATGATGTGCAGCCCTGCATCAGCTGGATCCACATCCACAGCCGTGTGAGGAGCATTAAGCCTGGAGCTAACACTCACACATGTGACTTTAAAGCACTAAGTAACTTTATCATGTGCTCTAACTGTGTGACAGCTGTTGTAATGTGCAACACTCGTCTAATTTTAGATTTATAACAAGAAGTTTGCACATGTGCAACATAAATATTCATAAGCTTTGGTAAAACTTTCACACTTGTTATCTTTACGTTTACGAATACTCAAAGGGAATCATCATTCAAAGGGGAGAAAAGCTATCTTTAAACAACAGTGTTATCACAGCTACAGCTCTCTTATGCTACAAAAATAGCCTTTAAATTTTTAATCAGTAGGAGAGTAATGAGTTTTATGTGTGATGTGTAATCGGGGCAGCATGTTGGATAGAGATCATCTTTAATCTCAGGAGATGCAAAACATTTAATTTGTGAAACATGCTATAATAAGGTGCGGTGTACTGTATTTACACAGACAAGTATATTAATTGGGTCCCATCTCACATTATAATTTTTCAGGTGAAAATAAAGATAATTTGACATGAAAAGCGTAATTATCATAATGAGACATAATCTTTGGGTAACACTGACAAGATAACAAATTTCCTTCTTGATTGCAATTCTGTTCTATCTCTTGTAGTAAACTGGTGTTTAAATGAGTAGTGTCTTCATTGAGATGGTTTTTGTGCTTTGAATCCACTCTAATATTTACAGTTAATGTTTATCACAGGTACTAAAGTGATTTGTGCCTGTATTTGAAAAGATTTGAAACACTAAAACATTTGGCTGAGCTCTCTGCTGGTGAAAGCAAAGTTCCCCGACTCTTCAGACTCCTGAAATTCAGTGAACGTGTTCCAGTGTTTTTCTGTCGTGTTGTAGATCAAAGTCCAAAACCCAAAATGTTCAGTGATTAATGAGAAAGCCTGTACAGTGAAGTTTCCAGTGACTTTCACATTTGATTGGTTGTTTATAGTTAGGCACACAGCGCTACCCTAATGATGTTTACACATCCAGAAGCTGTGCAAAAGGAGACACAAAAACAGTCAGATCAATATGATTAATGCAGCAGCTGAAACAATATCACTACTTCCAAAAGACACTAAAGACATCATCCAACACACGCTGAGTTCTGTGCAGCTGTGTGCTGGTGTATGTGTGTGCGTAATGATTACTAAGCCATTTTATCATGAATCTCTGCCTAAAACATGTAATAACTAAAGTCTTAGTTCATCACTGGTCTGTGAAATCCTGATCTTACCCTTCCTTACAAATGTTAAAGCAGGTCACCGTGGTGGCTGCAGGTGAAGCCAGATCAGAGTTTGCTGTAGAAACATGTATCATTCATAATATTTTGGGTGTCTCATTTTCAAGGCTTTTGGTGTTGTGGTGATGCATTTTTTCATGTACATGGATGAGAATTTTCTTTGTGTGTGTGTGTGTGTGTGTGTGTGTGTGCTGTCTTTTTTTGCCCATGTACCCAAAAGCAAAAAAAACCATACATCAATGGAAAACATTTTGTGAGCACTTTATTAATGGCCATGGAGCTATGTTGGCCAAATTGCAAAAACAAAGCATTCCAGATGTCTGGTTGTTGGTGGTGCCAGTGTGCTATTAGCTACAGTACCTATTTAGACTAGCTAGTTAACTAGCCACATGCATGAAAACATCAACAGAAAAATGGCCATAAACATCATGTGAATGAGGACTCCACCCAGGTATCCCCACTGTGGTGAAAACATCTTTAAAAAAAAATTTCATCAGTTGGCGTTACAAAAATGGTTTTTAACTTTTTGGTTAATAATGTCCACCCAGTTTCATCAAAACACTGGCATCACTGAGGAATATGTGGAGCTGTGCCTGAAACTTTTCAGGGCTCAGTAAAAAAAATTACAGGACAAAGAAAAGTTTAGGCACTGCACTGACAGCGTTAAACCATCCACCTACGCCAGTTATGCACTCATTCTGATAAACACTCCGAGTGGCAACTGTCACAGCTGCATTAGGCGCAATATAAGACGCGCCTTTCTCAGTGTGTTAAATTCAGAGTGATTTGTGGTAAACTGCCTGCCCAACACCTTAGCAGGTCACACCCGTATGACTGATTTAAATACACTCCTCAACAAAATTTTGCACTCTGAAAGGGGAACTTCCACAAATACACATGCAGTGAGGCAGCTGCAAAACTGACACTGTGCCTCTTTAATAAATCACAGTAGTAGCTTTTTAACACCAAAGGAGGTTTTGCTTCTATATATTGGGACATAGGAAATATTTTTCTGGAATACTAAATAGTTTCCTCCCACAGTCCAAAGACACACGTTAGGTTAATTGGTTACTAAATTGGTCGTAGGGTGGATGTGTGGTTGTCCCTCTGTGTTACTGTTATAACAGTAGTGCATCCATTTCTTTGGGGGTACAGTTTGGATTTAGCTTTAGTGAATTTTGATCATTCCCCATTTCTAACACCAAAAAAAAACTATAGCTATGAATTCAAAGGCACGTTGCTTCCTGTCTATGAACTGTGTGACAACTAAGGCCCAATAACATACAATGAAAGCATGTCTAAGGGTGTGAGTAGTGTTACTGACACCAGACAACAACCTCAAGAAGTTGCAAAGGGATGGGCACATGTACACATATGGAACTTGCATAGTGCACCCAGAGGTAATGCTGGCTTCTGAATAGCTAAAGTTACCATGAATGTGGTCAATCATAGACCCGCATCCTCGGCTGTCTTTGTCATTGTATTCAATGTTCTAGACCTGAAGTGGCAGCTGGCAGGCACTGCTGTAATTTTCACATTCATTGTATTGTGTTGCTACAGCTGTACTGTAAAATTAAAAACAAACAAACAAACAAGCAAACAAAAAGCAAAGCTTTATGTCTGTAGTGCAGACTTGGGATTATTAAAAGGATTCAAAGGCCCATCTTTGAAAAGCAGTGTTGGGGTACTTATCCTGGAAGCAGTTTGGAAACACTCAAACCAAACTGTGAAAGGCGGGCCATATTAGTGGTGTCAGTGCTAATTAGCTAAAGCCTTTGATCTGGCGTGCTGCTTTTGAATGCAGCTAAAAGGGTTAGCGCAGTCTACCTTTAATTAGGACTCCCAAAGTATTACTTACTGTATGGAGGCTTGTTCTTAATACACAATGGCATCCCAGCTCCCAGCTCATCAGCTCCTTTCTGTGTCAGACAGGTTTTATGAGTTAACTGGATGTTATGTGCCAAAAATAGCACTCAAAAGCTGTACCATATGTTTTTGGTTGTGTGTACATATTGAAAATGACATGGCTAACATTGAAAATTACTTCTATGCATTCATAATGACATTAAATAAATCCCTTAATAACCAATATGTTTCTTTTGCATGTTTTCAACTTTGAATGAATTCTGTTTCGTGTATTAAAACAATAATATTCCATAAGGCCATTTTAACAGACCCGCTTCATGCGATGCAAAAGAGGTCACACAATTGCACATTACTCACTGAATGAACACCTATATAACAGTCATAATCATCCTGCTAGTATAGTTTTGTTTACTATTTGGCATGTAAAAGCAGGTGTTCATTATACTCTCAAACCTGACCACATGGGGGGGTAATTAAGTTTTAGTCGTGAGGCTACAAATCTAAAACACAAATAACTAAAGAACGAAGGCCAAGTACATAGAAAAGCAGACAATATAGGCAGCATAAATTGCTCGTGACTCAGCATAGCTCAGCTTCCCCCAGCCATAGGCAATATAAAAGTGGATTTAGCTACCATGACCTTACCCACTGATGTGTGAAGTCTTATTCTGAAGCCTCAAGATGAGCGTTTTCTCCATCGCTATCCTGCTATTTTGAAATTGGACGACAGATGGGGCGGGTCTGACTATGAAATCATACATTTATTGGCTACCACTTCTCAATGACAAATCGGTAATCAGTGAACATTTCCTGGATGATATCCCTTTCTGACACCTAGTATGACCAAAATTTACAAAATGAACTTAAAGTTTGAATTCAGTATAACACAAAATGAGTGACGGAGCCCACGGGCACATCAGGGAAGTGCTTACAGAGGTCAAATACTCCTATAGGCTTCTATAGGATAGGAAGACTTTAGCAACCGCAGATATCATCCCCTGGTGGTCATTAGATTGGTCAAATCCATGGGCTGGCCTGTCAACATGTCAGCTGCTGAAGCTACAGCTATCTTCTAAATTGCCTATGCTTCCAGCACCACAAAACTACTGATACTTGAAAACAGAGGGGGAAGTATGGTGGCCCCGAGAGGTCAAGGAAAACACCAACAAACAGAAACACACTTTAAAATCATGCAAAACACAGTGGATGTTGAATAAACTATTATCATTATAGTAAGATTTGGTTATTAACCAAATGTTTAACTAATCCAATATCCAGTAGTTATTAAGACATTTTAGACAATGAAAAAAAGTAAAAGATCAAAAAAGAGGTGTGTGATTGAAATTAAACAGTCAAAGAAATTGTAGGAGAAAACCCGTCTCAGCTGCATTTGTCTTTTATTCAATCATAGCCTGTAAATTAAAGATGGATGCAGCCACGATGATGATATGGCGTGATATGACGATTTCCTCAGGAAACTCCAGTAAGTATAATAAAACTTGAATGCACAGCAATTACCACAACAACAATTTGCATGACTAATGAGCTCGTTTGTCTGTCTTACATGATGGTGATTATTCTAAAGTACCGAGGTGGATGATGTTGTTTAAAGCTAGTAACATAGCTTGTAATGCATAATGTGGTGAACACTTGTGTGTTTATGTATTTTTATTATTATCATTTTATATTGTTAAAGGGTAAAACATGCATAAGATTGACTGGTTGTAGCTGACATCCTGCTGACTTGAGCGCTGTTGCCACAACTGTCCTAATCTCTGTAGTAATCAAAGTGTAAGTAGATGGTAAACAGTGTACTTATATAATGCATTTGAACCTGGTTATACACATCTACGAAGTGTTTTTTAATGTTTCTCATTGACCCATATGACCCATATCAATCACAGACTGTATATTAAAGATGATGTAATATAAATATGGTTTTTTTTTTTTTATTGTTGTTTTGTTTTGGGGTTTTTTGGGTTTTTTTTTTTTACCTTAAAGGACCTTTAATGGTCCTTTAATGTTTGGAGGTTCCAAATCTTAAAGACGTTGATAAAGTATGACAAAGAAAAGCTGCAGAGTTTTCACTATTTTGGGATTTTAAAAAATGCCTGAAATGATTAACAGATGACTAAAATAGCTCTTATTGTTTTCTTCCTCATCATTTCTGTCCCAATCCCTCTAATAGTCTTGATGGACCAGCTGACAAACCAACTTTTCCATCAGCAAAGCCGTGCTGCTAGAAAGGCTCATAAAAAAAGGTCAAAATCAAAGCGGAGATAGCGAGATGAGGACTGGATCTGGCTGATATTATTTCAAACTTCACTATACAAATTTCCCTCCAGAGACACAAAAGTTCATTCTTTCACTGGCTTCCTTGTCACAAGTAAACTGAACTTCATGTGTTAAAATCAGTGGTGTGCTCCTTTATTCTTGTGAAAAACCACAAAACTCTCATTAGCACAGCATCATGTGAAAGTAGAACACACAGAGCAAAGCTTTCGTTAACTTGTTGTAATGTTGTTTTTAATCTAACCTAATCTGGGGCAGCTGATTGGGAGCTGTTCATGCCTCACTTGGGTTGGGTCATGTGGAGAGGCGAACGCAGCGCAGACGAGGACTGCTCGACTGTCTCGGCTCGTGTCCAGCTGAACTCCTGAAGCAGTTCATCTGAGGTAAGACGCCGTCCAGGGGCCAGGCACCCAGCCAGGGAATCGGGTTTAATGAAGTTTCCTGCAAGGTTTCTTTGTCCTAACACACCAGCGCACGGTCTGCATGAAATGATGTCTGTCTGCCTGTGAGCAAACATATGCTACTATAACAATCCCAGATAACCACATCACACCACAGACTCTGTATGATTGCGTTTCACTTTCCTCAGAAAACTCCAATAAGTATAATAATACTTAAAATTGCAGCCATTAATACAACAACTGGCATTACTAATGAGCTCATTTGCTGAAAGAGGTCAAACATGGTGATTACTCTGAAGTAATTAGACGGGTGATGTTGTTTTAAGCTGGTAACACACCTTGTAAATCATAGTTTGGCAAACACTTGTGTATTTAAATGTATTTTTATTTTAATATTATTATAATATTGTGTACACCAAATTCTCCCCTACCACCCAAATGTTGCAGAAGAAATCAGACCAGGCAGTGTTTTTCCAATCTTTCACTTTCCTGTTCTTGGCTGACAGGAGGGGCACCCGGTGTGGGCTTCTGCTGCTGTATCTCATCTGATTGAAGGTTTGTCATGTCTTCTGCATACTTTGGTTGTAACATGTGGTTACTTCCATTACTGTTGTCCTCCTATCAGCTCAAAGCAGTCTGGCCATTCTCCTCTGACCTTTTTTAATCAGCAGTTGAACCTAATGAAGTGACTGGTGAGCTAACATGCTACTGCATTTCATTAAAAGCTTATTAAATGATGGTACACTTAATGAGTAGATATTAAGTTAGTGCAATATCAATGTTAGTGCACAGGATACAATTTTGGATTTTAAGCTGCTGAACATTAGCACGGGAATATCGTCAGATTGATTTTAGCAATTAGCTCAAAGCAGCACTGTCTCCAGAGTCATTCAGAACTGTTAACATAACATTTGAGTCATAATTATGGAAGTGGAACATTAAATTGCATGTAGGACAGAGCAGCAGTTTCTGTATTACATTTCTCTTGTGTTCAGATGCCTGTGCAGCACTTTCTGCAGATCCATGCCTCCGCAGACGGTTAGTTCATGACTTTTCTGTAACAAATAAATATATTCAATCATACACCTTCTTCACTCATTTGAAATGGTTTTATTGATCCCAAAACAACAGCTCACCCCACCTCTGGTTATGGTTTATAATGGTAACTATGAAACATCACATGCCCCTGGCTGCACTGTCAAAGTAAATGGTCCAAACCCACGGAACAGGGAGGAGATGTTATAGAAATGGAAATTTGATCAGGCAGTCATTTTGGGGTTTGCTCAGGTGTTTGCACAAAGTCATCAATTACTGGTGTGCGTTGCATAATGTCAGGTCTGCCTTTGCATCTGATCAAAGTCTATTGAAAATGTATTCACAGGCAAACAGATTCAGAGCTGTATTTCCTACGCGGATCCCTCATTGGGAAGTTTGCAATAACATTGCCAGCCTTTACTGTTTTCCAAACCACATCTTCTAGCCTTGCCAGTCAAAGAGAAACGTGATCCTTTAAAGAACACAGAGTTCCTGTGCTATTGATTCAGTGCCTGGTTTGTTAAGTGTTTTTGGTGCTTCGGGCCTCTTCTGCAAAGCCTTCTGCAAAGATAGTTTCACTAAGTACTCCTAATGACTGTTTATAACTGGAGATCAAAGGGAGTTTCTGGCACAGCCATAAAATAACTGAGAGCAAATTTTGCATGAAAGTGCCTCATTTTCTGGGTTATTGGCCAGACGTTGAGTAAATGTTGGTAGACCTTTGGGCCACTGGTCTCTGTTTAAGCTGAATTTATCAGAGTGATGTTGGAGAAGATTCAAACTGACTCGGGCTTCATCAGTCGCTTAAACCAACCGCTTGCAACACTTCAGACTTCCAGAATCTCGTAAGCAGCAGAAGTGTTGGCATCCTTGCTGAGGTGTGTGAAGTGCTTTTGCTGCTGATTTGCATTCTTTAATAAACACACTAGTAAGTTTTTCAGGATGTTCGAGAGTTTGAGTTAAATACAAATTCTCTGAAGCTGTAGAAGCTCCATAGCATAAATGAATTTAAAAAAAAGACTCAAATTAAAGCAAACATGAAACTGAAGTTCCTTTAATGGCCACTTAAAGTTGTTTCTGAAGGTGTATCAGTCTCCACAGAATTCCACATTACAATGCCTAATTTCAGCTATGAAGTGAGCATGATTACACCAAGTTAGGGGCATGGCCACCTTCACAGGTATGCGGATACAGGCAGCTGAAGCCATCAGCTGTCTGGAGTGCCTCACCATATGAGCATTTTTAGGACCTGTAGTCCCAAAAAGTTTGTGATTCAGTGGGAAAAAGTCAGCCATTTGTGTTTTACTTAGCCCTGTTTAGCAGATATCTGCTAATTAGTTCATGGTGGTGAATTGGGTGGGGTGGTGTCACAGTGGCTACATCTATTTTTACCTGGTGACCTAATGATTCTGCATATGTGCTTCTCAAGAACTAAAAGCAGTGATAGATTATTAATAAAGACGTATTTCAGTTTGATGTTCAAATGAAGAGACTAAAGGGATAAAACCACACTAATGCAAAATGAGCCTTTATTGATATAGCTGTTTATGGCTCACTGAAAGACAGCTTCCAGAGCTCAACATTCAAAACATCTAAAAAAGAAATGAAATGAAATCTCGTCTCAGAACTGAGATCTTTGACTGGTTACACATCTCAGGTTGTTCCACGGAAACTAAGAAGGAAACTGATCTCAGATGGCAAAACTGCTCAAGCAGACAAGTGGCTTCAAGAGGCAAAATAACTGTGCTGCTTTCAAGTTGCAAGTTGTTGTATTGTCAAGTCATAAATGTAAATGACCTTATTTACTAGCTTGTTTACTAATCTAACAAACAGTGGTTATGTTTGTGTCAAGCAACTCCTGGAGTCAGAGCTCAGTCTGGCCCTCAAACTAATCTGATCATCAGTTCAACATAATTTCTTCTGCCTGCCATTTCATCACGGGCCTGTTGGTGAAGACAAGCGGATTTTCCTTTTTTTATTGAAAAGTTCTGCCTCTTTCTCCTGAAAATATATTTGATGAGAGCTGATTTCAGCATGTATATCTTTACCCTCTCAACATGTTTCTTCATCTATGCCAGCTCTTGTGTGGCTCATTGTGTGGTTTCCAAGCACAAAGTTGGTGGCAGTGAAAACATTCACCGTTTCACTGATGGATGTATCCACCATGAATCATTGGGTCACCTCATGATAAATCCAACTGTTATGTCTGTGATTATTACCCAAGCAACTTGGTTTTGCTTGCAAGGTTTATTTATAATTGGTAACAGCATCAGCCAGTTTTATTAAAAGGTTGAAACAGCAAAATCCAGAAACTTGCCATTTCTCACTGACACCGCTTTCCTCTGGGGAAATATCTCACTGAATGCAAACCTCACTGAGGCCTTGAATGGGAAGAATTGGTTATTGAGTTAATGGGATCTGTTCCCACTGTGACATAACTGTGATGTGCAGCTGTGACAGGCTAGTTTCATGTTTTCACAGCTCTTAGATAACATGTCTGACAGCAAAACTCACGAAAATCTCAACAAATCTTGTTTTCCATTACCTTCCTCCCTCCTCAGAGTTAGTGTTCAGTGATTTGGTAGCCTATGAGCCCAGTGACAGTAAGATATTTGTGGCAGACAGACCTCCTGGGCTGACTTTTTCTCATTATGTCCCACCAATTTAGTGAATGCCTAACAAAGGAATTTATTTACAAGCTAATGGATGACAGATTATGCAATTCTTCTCCTGTAATGCAGCAGGAATATTAAGTTGTCACACTCTTCCTTGTCAGATTTGTGTTGTAATAAGGCTGCCCACATACCACTGGGTATTGTCTTAAAAAAAAAAAAAACTCCCATTGGGTTTGAATGTAATCACAAGGCCCTAGCAGTCATTCTCAAAGACATTGACTGGATAATTTCTTTGTATTAGAACGCAGGCGGTCCATGAGTTCATAGTTAAAGAATAGATTTGTTGTACACAAGGAGAGAGGCTGGTCCTCCCACTTTACACTGACTTCAAGGCTTGCAGTAACTGGGAGAAACTGTCTGATTTTCAGAGCCAAACTCAGCATCTGGAGAGTTCTACAGTACCTGTCACAAAGCAGTGATCACATCATTTTGCTGCCTATAGCTCTGTTTCCTTCCTCCGCTGTAAACAGCTACATCTGAATACATTTAATGCAGGTGTCCAGCTGTTATGTCAGGTAATACGATTACTGTAAATTCTCAAATGAAAGCCTAATAAACAGGCTAATAATAAACCGAGATTAGAGTGTGCCTGAACAAAACAACATCTAGGACCCTCAGCTGATAAGCAGTACATTTATTTTATTTAACTGTTATTTATACATGTCGTTCCATTGAGACTTGGTGTCTCATTTGCAAGAGACCCGTTTCAAACAAGCACAATAAAACTACAACAATAGCATAGAAACAATAAAATAGTGAATAAAATGGCAAACATTGAAACGAGAACAAGTTCCCAGTGATCATTTCACAAAATTGTTTATTGACCTTTTAAAGTCTGTGAGCAAAATCAATTGAGAGAACTGCAAGTCCTTCTGTAATGTATTCCATGAAGACAGCACAGGAGAATACCTTCTTTCTGAGTTCTGTACGCACTGATTAAACAGTGAATGTAATAAAGTCCTGAGACCACAGACTGAACTGTTTATGTAACATGTAATCTGATAAATAAGAAGGGAGTAAACAGAAATAGATTTATAGATAAAATGATACCAATGGACTATCCTGCGTGAGGCCAATGAGGACCAACCAACCAGTGAATATAAAGTACAATGGTGTGTTAGAGGTTTACAGCCAGTTATAAATCTTAATGCCCCATGATAAACAGAGTCCAACAGATGGAGAGAATGAGCAGGGGCCTTCATGTAAATTATATCACCGTAGTCCAGGAGGGTAAAAAGGTGGCAGCACCAGGCGCTTTCCTTGCAATAAAAGAGAAATACCATCTGCTTTTTGGCAGTTTCTTTAACAGGTGGTCAATATGTGACTTAAAGGAAAGATTGTCATTGATCACAATACCAAAATATTTATATGACGCCACAGTTTCAATAGAAATGCCTTGAGAAGATACAAGGGAGGGATGTACTGCTGGCACCCTCTTTTTGTTTAAATGCAACATGACCTGTTGTATTAACTGTTAGTATTCAAAAACCATGTCAGTGGTAAGAGCACAACAATAAATAATTGTGTCATCAGCATAAAAGATTTTGTCCCACACCACTGACATAAATAGTGAATAATGTAGGCCAGTTCAGAATTGAACCAGGGCCATCCCGACCTTTCATTCTTTGTCCACAAACTAGAAATAGTTCCATGTTAAGTTGACATTGTCAGTGTAATACGACCCCAATTAAAATTCATTAAGTCGTAAAGAAGTGCTTGCTCACTGAAAAGTTTTACATTTCATGTGATGGTTTGGAATGTGAAATTTTATTGTTCTTTACAGCACCAAGCACACAGTGATCGCTCAGATGGTTGGCAAAAACTGCAGATGTGGAAAACGTATGCAGCCCATTGGTTAAAAAACGATCAATACGAGATGATTTATCTGGGGACTTGGTGTGTGGGGCTTTGAATAATTTGATGTAGGATCAAAAACAAACAGTGTGCCTTAAAATCATCAGACACAGAAGAAAGCCAGTCCCAATGAAAATCCCCTTCCACAATGATTTCATTAAAATGCAGTTTGAACTAAAGAGGACAGTGTACCAGGGGAGGCAGAGGCGGCTGATAACAGCCAACAGCAGGTAAAGACTGGTTGCAGATCTAGAGAACAAGACCTGAACAGCAATACAAACCTTCACACAAACTGCCACACCGGTGCCTTTTCTGCTCTGAGTGGTAAATCCACCAGCTGTCACACCTTTATCCAGCACAGATTTGGAAATCCAAGTCTCAGAAACAACAACTGTGTCAGCACCAGTTGAATGGACCCGGATTCAAATCATATCCATTTTACAGTAGGTAGCAAGCTGAGAGCATTTATGTGAAGGTTGAGTAACCCAGGCAGTTTCTTAAAATCAGCTGGTGTATCACATACAACCAGGTGACCAGGGTTAGGTTGACCACCAGACATCAATAAAAGCATCATTATTATACACTCACATGTAAATTTTCTGGTAAACAAACAACTACCAAAACTAGGATTATAGCTGACAACACACATAAAATTTAAAGTGACACAAGGAGAATAACATTTTTTAAAAACCCATAGACAATAAAACGTAAAAATGAGCCAGATTCAGTCATACTAATATACCAAGGCCTACCATTAAGACATGTCCAGTGCAGATGTCACGCAACCTGTAACCATTGGCTGCAAATCTTAATTGTCTGGTTTGCTGGTAGCTTGTAAACTGCCTTGTTTACCTGAGGTAAAACAGAGGGCCTGGATAGTCGCCCCTCAACAACTGGGAAGGGAGACAGCCCCCTGAAGAGCACGGTGTCATACTTGATTCAGCAAGGACCAGCAGCCTGACAGTGCAGTGGCCTGATGGCGCAGGCCCGAGTGCCAACCAACACCACAGCCCAGCATGAAATTAGGCGGACCAGGCAAACTCCAGAAACACCTGACGCCCACAACTCGGCTTGACTGCACAGCGTATGGGTCAGCAGTTTTATACATAGGAATACACATAACAGTTCATTCGTCATTTGCTGCAAACTGGGGTTCTTTCCAGCTGATGCAACTTAGTTTTGTTGAATGTTACTCAGTAAATCTGAAAATAATGTTTCACCCCATGGTTCACCCTGCACACTCTACACCCATCGTTGTGTATTCCAGTCATGCTTTCATGCTTGCAGATCTCAACAAACTTCAACATTTAGCTGCAGAAGAGGAACAAGCACAAGCGGAGTTATTTATTTTGAAGTGGCAAGTTATTTCAAATACAATCTTTCAAACAGCCCAACAAATAGGCTCACTGTGCCGGCTAAAGGTGCAGCTGCTGTTTTTCCCAAGAACAAACTTCCCTCTCAGACATGGAGAAAGACGCACAGATGAAAGGAAGGAGCAGAAGATGAGAGGTTATTTTCAAATGTGAGGACTGTTCAGTGGTCCTTACGTTCATGTTAGATACATGACGTCTTTATATAGAGAAATCTCTTTGACAACAAATGAGATGACAGTAATTTTAATGTTATTCAAAGGTTATACCGGCAGTAAGTGCAGGACAAACTGGGTAGTTGTTTAAATCCAGTAAAGCTGAGAGGAGCAGCAGCACAGGTCAGCTGATCACAGCCTGTCCTCAAAGAAAATTAATCTACCAGATCTCACAGCACAAGTCAAGCCAGCCTTTCATTCCCTGCTGCACTGCTACACCGGATCTTAGTGTTACCCCACCAGCCTAATACCACTTTAACCTTCATAATAATAGTAATAATAAAGGCCACAATAAAAACAACACATTTCCACAGCACTGATTCAATAAACACAACAGCCACAATGTCACGCTAATTACACGGCTGTTCCTTTTATTTGCATGCTGGTTTTATTCAGTAACAATTTCCATGGTGCTATTTTTTTTGATTTATTAATTAAACTTAAGCAATCCCTGCACACTTTTCACATTAAAAGCTAAGAAAAGGATAACACCCACTGAGCTGCCGGATAGCATTTAATGAAATATGTAGAGTTGTGCAGTATGAAAGCCTGAGTTCACTCGCAGTCAAAGATGAGAGCTGTGAGTGCACCATCTCGTGAAGGGTTTTGTTTGCTTGACGCTGTATTTTCTTTTATTATTTTGACTGCTCTTCCAAATATTCTTCGAAAGCACGTGTGCTGTTCACCCTGTGTGGCGACCAACTCTGCCCAGCCTTCCTTTCGGCCTGTTTGTGTAGCAGGTTTCCTGCAAGCACTGGAAGGCTGGTGTGGTTCATTTCCAACCAGTGACACTGGCAGCACCCGGGCCCAGTGTGCGCCAGTGTCCATAAAAGTGCTCATAGCTCATTTGGTTGCTGTTTCTCCTCCCTGAGACTCTTCCTTGGATTTTGGTTTGGTTTTTTTTGAACTTGACAACATTGCATAAACTATTTTTTCCACTCATGCACTCACTGACACTACTGATTGTACTGACTACAACGTCATGGTCAGTTTAAGTTCTGCTTTTGTTCCTTTAATTTCAAATAAATATTCCTTTAATTGGCATTTGCGTGCATCTCCTTTCTTTGTCACGGCCATGCGGCCCAGTTCATGACGCCCTGTTTTATTTTAGTAACTCATTCCAAAACAGTTGGGAAGCTGTGAAAAATGTAAATTAGACAGAATGCAATGATTTACAAATCTCCAAGTAGAAAGGGCAGAGATTCACCAATCTGCATAAAAGTGCATCTACAAATTGCTGAACAATTTCAGAGAATATATACAGAGTACAGTACATAATTCTGAGAATCTGGAGAAATCGCTGTACACATGGGACAAAGCTGAAACTCAATATTGAATGCCTGTGATCCCTGAGGCAGCACAACACTGAAACAGGCATTACCTCTTCACCAATAGATTGCAGTATGTTTCAAAATGGACCATATCAAGCTTTTTAGACAGCCCATAGTTGGACCTAAAACAAGCACTCTGTGGAAAAGTAAAGCTCGCTGATCTGCCTTTCATTAGCTCCAGTATCAAGCATCATAACTGCTTTAAAAGCCTTAATATAAACACCTCTCTGATAGCCAGGTGGGAATATGCATGTGATATGGTCTTGAATTATCCACGTGGTTGAATTGTGGTATCCCAACCTCACCCAAACTGTGCATTTTAGGTGATGTAAGTGAATTACATATAGAAGCAAATACATCACAGATAATTCTACCACCTTATGCATCATTAGGAAAACTGTCCTCATGAACTAGAAATCAAAAAAATGATTTGTGTATCATTCACTGTAGGAGTTTACTTTAGATTGATTTGGATAGAATGTCTGCTTCCTCTAAAAACCAACTGGATGAATTTGATTCTCTCTGGTCTCCAGTGATCAATTCTGTCACTCAGTTAATCAGCTGTAGCCTCATCTCAGGGTCACCCATTTCTGGTTGGGTCTCTCCTTGCACCGGGGTGGTTGGTGCCCCTTTGGGCACACCACCATGTTGGGTGGGTCGGCCCAACATCAGGATATCCGGTCTGCATTTCGGGGCGGGGCGCCTAGATGAGGGAGTGGCGGTTTCTCACATGTGGCCAGCTGGTCTTGGACTCAGGACAGTCTTTGTTTATGGTTTAATTTGTTTCTGTTTTGTTTGCTTAATTTTGTTTTTGTGTGTATTGGTTGTTGACTGGATGGATGACTGGAGTTTAGGGTCAGCATGCAGACCGGCCCCCAAACTTGGGACCTGCCTGCATGTTTGAAACCACCCTTTGCGGTGGGGTGGTGGGCACTTGCCTTGAGTGCAGGGGTGTGGTCACTACAGGGTTGTGGTCACTGCAGGGGTGTGGTCACTGAAGGCCCTGGACCTGCTTTCCCTACCACGTAGTTGGGTGCTTAATGAGGAACCGGGGCGCGTACTGGGCCAGTTGTTAGCTGGCTCTCTCCTTCTGGGGGTAGTTTTCTACCTCCATCTGGGGCCTCCTTCCTTCCTCTTCTGGGGTGTGCATGCAGTTGCTGTCGAGATGTGCAGCCTCAGGTCTTATGAGCTCCGGGTGGACTGTGGACAGCCTGGGTCCCTTGGGTCTTCCTCTGGCTACCTCTGGATCCCAGAGGGGCGTTGTTCTCATCCTCATTATTGTCTACGTTTCATTTTAAGGACACACACACACACACACACACTCCAACTCAGCACAGCAGGTTTGTTTGTGTGTGTGTACATATAAATGTAGAAGGGTGTGTTTGTGTTTGTGTATATGTATACATATGTATATATGTGTGTATGATTGTGTATATAAATATATATCTGTGTATATGTCTCCCCCTTTGTCCCTCTTTCACTTCTTTCCCACCTGTCAGCTCAGGTATAGACAAACTGTCTAATACCAGTATCAATAATAATATAAATATAGAATTTAAAAATAAAAGAAGTGCAAAGAAGAATCCATATGTAAGGGCGCTGTCTTCTCTGTTAAAAAGATCATTTATTGTGGACCGAGGCAAAGTGGAAAATTGCTCTGTGGTCAAAATATGATTTTTTTTTTTTTGTAAAACTAGGGCGTCACAACCTTTGCGCTAAAGACAAGAAGGCTCGTCTGGCTTGTTACAGTGCTCGGTTCAAAAGCCTGCATCTCTGATGGTATGGGGGTGCATCAGTGCCTATGGAACTAGTTGCTAACATATCCTCCCACCCAGATGACATCTTTTTCAGGGAGGGCCTTGCATATTTCAGCAAGACAGAGCTGCATCTGTTAGCATGGCTTTGTAGCAGAAGGGTCCAGGTGCTGAGCTGGCCTACCTTCGGCCCACATACGCATCATGAAATGAAAAATACAGAAACAGACCCCAGACTATTGATCAGCTAGCTAACTATCAAACAAGAATGTGACAACATTCATGGCCCAAAAGTCTCACACCTCAGTTTCCAGATGTTTATGGTCTGTTGTTAACAAAGGAGGAGATGCTACACTGTAGTAAGCACCAAATTCTTTTTTTTTTCTTAAAATGGTAATTTCTCACATTAAACATTTGATATGTTTTCTGTGTTCTGTGAGATTTACAAATCTTTGCATTCAGCAGAAAACGAACTCGGAAAGTTCTCAAAGTGGACCATTTTCTTAGTCTTAGGAATATGTAGTGGTCTGTTTATTTATTCATGGACTTGATTAACAGCATGTTTTATGTTGCATTTTGAGATTATTTGATATTAAATATTGAAGGTGGCATGCTTAGCCAGATGTTGCTTTGTAAAAAGGGGGGATTTTATTAAAAGCATTTAACCTTTGGTATGTTTGATTAGATCCTGTGACTGCTGCAGATTAATTTATCTAATTCTAAATAAAGACATTAAAAATATTATTTCAAATGCAGAGGTTATAGGTTTAACTGAAATTCATAATTATATTCTTTAAATTGACAGCAGCAGCTTTAAGCTGCAACCACACAGAGAGCGATTCACTTTGAAGCTGATGTTCAGTCGCTACAGTAGAGGACGTTCAGCACTACAATCAGCGATATCCTGCACTATCACTGGCAATCGCTTCAGTCTCTCACCTCAAAGTTGAGAAGAGTTTGTCATGTGTCACCAGCATTTTTTGCCAGTAGTCGCTTGAAGTCCCTAAATGTCTAAATGTCATTGACTTCCTGTTGTCTCAGGACGCCACATCACTGCAAATCGCTTTCTGTGTGGACACGGTTTGAATAATACACAAACAGGCTTCAGGGGATCCAGTCCCACTGTGGTTCCTGAAATATTTCATGACAAAAACATCCAACAACTCACCCCCACCCTCGTACAATGAAGCATCATTATGCTATATTGATATGCCTCAGCAGCAGGGACAAGGAGACTGGTCAAAAGTGAGGGATCAATGAATGCAGCCAAATACAAAGAGATCCTGGACAGAAACTCTGAAGTACAGAGATCTGACGGTGGGGTAATCAGCAGCTAAGATGAGCAAAGAAAGTCTCTGACTATCCTTGAGTTGCCCAGTCAAAGCTGAACCTCACATCCTACAGAATATCTGTGGAGAGACAGACATCTCACATCCAGTCTGTCAGAGCTTGACAGGATCAGCCAGGAAGGAGGGAATAACCTGCTCAAATCCAGAGTTACCTAGGAGACTCAAAGCTGTAATTGCTGCCAAAAGGGTTTTTACAAAGTACTGAAAAAAGAATCTGAATCCTTTTGAAAAATTAAATGTTTCACTTTGGGGTTTTTTTTTTTTTTTTTTTAGACATGTTTTAACTTTTTCTTTATGGATTTGTGGAAATTCAATTAAAATTCAATCCACACCATAAAATATCAAAAATCTTCTTCTGTGCTTACAGAGGTCCTCGGGGGATTTAAGCTAATGATCTCAGTCTAAAATACTTCCCACCACCCTAGTTTTCAACAATAAATAGCACCGCAGCTTTCCTCACTCGCTGTTTCACACTGAAGTTGCTTCCTGATCCAGTCAAACACAACCGTATATACAACTCTAAACAGAAGTGCAGTGCGTTCCTCCTCAGGGTAAATCACCCGGTGTCTGCTTTTATCATATCTCGTTTAATGCATATGCCTCCTGTGGTGAAGACTGTAGATCAAACAGTTGTTGCCAGTATCAGCATTGTGATATGTGATGCTGAGCCAAAAGAGTGAAGCTGGCAGCTGTGTGTGATTTGTTGATGTCTTGAATGGTATGACTGCTTTGCTGTTTGGCTTGCTCTGAAGTCCCCCCCGCCCCCACAGATGGGAATGAATTATTCATTACTTGAACTTGTAATTCTAACTGTTAACCAACAGGTGGCCCCATGAAGAGGGGAGGCAGTTGGCTGGGTATAATGCTGCACTGTTTGCTGGGTTGGAACCTGCTTAAACAATGAGACTTTCTAACTTTTAGGTTGTGTGAGTGCTCTGGGCTACAGAAACCAACAATAACTCAAGCAGGAAGTATGAATAATGGATTACATTCCCAAAACACAAACACTGCACAGCAATCAAGGATCCTCGCTTTCTGTTAACTGTAGACCTCCATTTGTTCACACTGATCATTAGACAGATTTTCTCTGAAAAAGAGCTCATTATGGCTGCGGTGAAAATGTAAAACTGGACAACAAAAACATGCAGAGCAATAAAGAAGTGCAACACAAACGGCTCAGGCTGTCATGAGCAGCCCTTGTTGAAGATGAATGCGACGCATGATTGGATCTCTGTGGTCTTTAGGGAAGGTGGTGTTGAATTGAAATTGGCTTTAAACAGAGGAAACATTAAGAGGTTTGTGCAGGACAAGGGCATAAACTTAGATCAGGTCAGACCTAATACAGACTGAATTCCAACAACTGTCAGCAAGAAACGACCACAACTTTTTAACCATGCTGATTTATTATCAGTGAATCTGTGAGTCGGATTCATTCAATGAATTGTTTGTCTACCATGGCTAGCACACATTTCCCACAGTCCAAGTCTTGTTTTTTCAGGTCACAGGTTTAAATCAAAGATCAGTTTATCATCGCAGGCGATAACGAAAAGGAAAGTTTGTATCAATTATTTATTTCTCTCATCTGAAATTACCTGTGAAAGCCATCCAAAAACAACATAAAACATATAAATGTTTAAATAGACTGAAAAAAGTCAACAATGGGAGTGTCTGACTTACAGCAGGAAAACTGGAGTTCTTGTCCTGTCTGGGATCATTTTTAAGATAGCTTTGGTTTGGGTTTGGAAAGGATAATGGTTTAATTTGCCAAAACTGAAAGAACTAACTTCTTGGCTGGTTTGTAACACACAGCAGGTCACATTATTAGTCTGATAATTCCATTAAAAATTCTCCAGAAGGCACCAGCATCATCATAATTGGAGGAGAGGTTCACCTCAGTGACTGTAATTAGCTGAAATGAGGCCTAGCAAAAAACAATCAGCTACACTGACAAAGCAGCCAGAGCCCCAAATTTAAGCCATAGCAGTATCCAATCAAATGAATTTTTATCAGGGTTTTCCCCTCCAAATATGATATATTATTGTTGTTTTTGTTTTCTCAGATAAAGTTGGAGTCCGTGTGGACTGACTTGCTTTGGTAGCTGTCATCGTCACTACCAAGTTGGCTTCATTTTTCAGTTTGGGATGTTGCAGCTTGACCAGCACACATTTTACACGCACTTATGAACACAACCACTGGAGGTCACTTAGGCACAAATGACCTTTTGCAGTCCTTATCTGTGGGAGTCTATAAAGAAAACAGCATACTTAAGAAATGCACTAAAGTCATCAGAAAAGAAGCTTCTGTGACTGTCCAGCACTTTCATATTCCAGACTGTTAGCATGCTAGCAGTTATAGTTACAGTAGAAGAATCTACACATATGTAAACAAACCCAAAAATATGCTGCGCTATACTATGTAACCGACCAATGCAGACAAAAACTACATACTCAGTTTGTTTTACACACTCTGCTACCTGCAGTAAAACGCAACTATAATAACAACAGATGAGCCATGGGATCTCAGTGAAGGACAGTTACAAAGCACCGTGTAGTACCAAGCAATAAAAAATGAGAAAAGCTCACAATAGATACAATAACTAAAGAAAAACCTGTGGGGTCGTTTCTACAAGATGACTCCTGGATGTTTTGGCGGTTTAAACAAACTCTGCCTTGAAAACTTTTGCACTTAATTGAGCTTTTCAGTCAGCTCTTTTCACCATCTTCAAAACACCAGATGAGGGAGCATATTTTGGAAGAATGGTGAAACGGGGAGAATCCGTGAAGGCCCAACATCTTAAGTCAGATTTTCATTTAAATCCATCTGTAGCCGAAGCTTTTATTTTAAAATCTTGTGCAATTATAACAAAATGACAGTATCTACAATAAGGTAAATATAATCTCAAGGAGCAGCAAAAGAAAAATCTTGAATATTTTTTCTTTTGAGTGCAGTTCACAGCCAGGTTAAATTTTCATATGATCATACTGAAAGGCTCACGAGTTATATCCAACATTCCTCGAGCCCTTACTGTGATTATTGGCATGGTGAGTCTCCTGCTTTCCGAGGTTACAAATTACAGCGGGAGACAAGGTATCCTGAAAAGATTCCTTGACTGTCTGTAATTCAACCCATTCCTAAAGTATTTGCTTTCTGGCCTCATGAAATTATGTTTTCCCACTCCTATTATCGCATAAGATGTCTGTAGGTGTGTTCAAGGCAGGAAGAATCTGCCAAAGCAAAGGCCTCTGGAGCTGCTGGACCACACAGGGCTCCAGACTGAGCTTTCATCCTTCAATCCACCAACAGCCGCAGAGACGTGGCTCTCTGCCTGGATGCAAACCGAACAATAATCAATCAAGCTGCTGATGTATTGCGCCAAGACTCACCGCAGTCTTCCAGTGACTAGAGTAAGTGATGAGTTTGTGTCTTTGCTTTAACACTGATATCCAGTAGGGTGTTTTTGCTCTGCTCTGCTCTGGGGAGGTTCAGCAGGAATTTTGCTGTAAAAATCTCCTAAAATTTTAGTGCATGTCTGTGAGGAGTTAAATGCTCAGAAAGTCTGATGATCAGTACCCAAAAATCATGTAACGTAATGCAAGTGATGATTTTATACCAAAGCATAAAAAGCCACAATGAGACACTGTTGAGTCCAGCTTTCTTTGGCCTGAGCCTTAACTGCTGTTCAGGAAATAGTTTGGGGAAATTTGTTGACATTCTGTCTTACTGAGGAGTAGAAGGGAAGTTCCATGTTGAATCCATGCCTCGGAATTCGATGAGACAGATCCTTGAGTCATTTGGCCTGTTAACTCGCTCTCAGCTCAAAACTGTTAGAAACAGTGAGCTAGCATCAAAACTGAGCAAACAAGAAAAGCCCAAAAAACAAGCATTTCTAAAATCTTAATTTTTGTTATAACTTATTGAGTAAATTAAATAAAAATACTCTAAGTGTGTACCCTAATATGTAGCTGTTTGCGAATAAATGTAGCTAGCTTATAGGCTAACACCCATTTAACTTCTTAACATCCACCAGGCCAGCTTTTCTAGGTTGACCTGGTGTGGTTGGGATTGTTTTTTAACCACATGCCAAATAGACAAATATTCTGAAACTAGAAGTCAAATTTGTAGTCAAATTAGGTATTACAGTTTTTCTTCTACAAGCATTTCCATTTGGGTATTTTAGAGCTTAAAGGGGTGTTTAACAGCAGGATCTGTGCAGCAGAAGTCAGATTACTAAACTACCTGGCGAAAGTTACAGAACTGCAACCTGTAAAGAGCAAATGTAAAATTCTGAAACTGTTCCAGTCTTTATAGCTACTCCTTAAATTATGTCCCTTAAAATCATAAAGACAAAACACCATAGCCAGTCCATCATCCTCTGAAATTCATCTTCATCATCTTCAGAAAATCTTCAGTCTACTTGCACAAGCTCAGTTGAGTGCAAGTTGAGTGCATTACACTCATAATAATGAAGTACCTCATCTTCTTTCTGGTCACTGCAATGGATTGTCATGCGTTATCCATTTATACTGGTTTCTGAGGCATGCCAGGCTCACTGCAGTCCTCTGCTGAGTGCCAGTTGTCACAACTCAGAATTTTTTTTTTTTCTTTCCCAGAAAGTCTCCTTTTTTCAAGTTGTTACAGCATCTCCCTCTGTATAAGCTGATATGTTCTGCACTCCTACTGTGATATATTCCACAATTGCTTACAGTCATGCCCATATGGCCCTCTGGGCTGCTTAGGAGGTAAAACCAGTCATCTCCAAGTCAGAAGTTTGGTGGTTTTATCCCAGGCTCCTCCAGTCTGCATGCTGAAATGCCCCATGACAGGATATTGAATCTCAAATTTCCCTTGATGCATCTGTCAGTGTTACTGTGTGCAAGATAGTTTGAAAGTACTTAAAGTGCAGAGAATTAAGTGCTATATGAATGTGTGTGTGAATGGCTTGTAGTAAAAAAAAAAAAAAAAAAAAAAACATTTTGAGTGTTCGCTTAAAGTAGAAACTTTATAAGTACCAGTCCATTTACTTCACAACTGGTAAGAGTGACAACAACATGCATAAATTTGCTGTCATGAATGTGGCGGTATCCTTTAGGTACTGCTGTTGTTCCCTTGACATTTGTACCTAATCTTGAATGTTGCAAAATTTGGTATCCATTCATTCACAGAATTGATTTACTTGTAAAAAAGGAACAACATTTGCAAAGCACTTCTAGTCTTACTGACCACCTCTTTATCTATCAGACACTTGTACTTACAGCTAACTTCGAATTAGCAGCTATCCTAAAGTCCTACGGGGGACACTTGTGCTGATCATACCTGTAGGGACAGAAATGGGCCTTTACTGAATCCCTGCATCTTAGAGTGTAGAAAACTGTGTAAGAAGATGGACTCAAAAATATCTTCAAAGGAGGTCATAAATATATTTGTCCAATGGAATGCAATAGTTAATTATTTTGGTTCTGGTGCTTATCTGACTGTCTGGAACAAAAATAGCAGTGAAAATTTAGTGAAAGACAGCTTGGGAGAGTGGTGTTCATGTTCAGGACACAGACAGGGAGAGGTGTTTGGAGACTCAGAGGTTGATTATCTGACCCATTAAAAGTGTTCCTATGGGAAACCGGCTGCTCTTGCTGTGCAGACAGAGAAAAAGTCATGTTCTAGCCTTCATTTGATCGACCTGCTGGTGGGCCTCGGATGGAAGCCAGGCATTTTTTTAGCCACCCGCCTCAGATGAAGCTGTCGGGGAAGTCTCTCAAACCACCGTGAACAAGTGGAGAAACCGCTGTCCACATCCAAGCTGCCATAGTCAATTAGGACCAAACATTTCAGAACACAATAGGTCTTTCATAACAAGGCATAATTTATTGAGTTTTTTTTTTCTTTTTAACAACATTTGCAGCTTGCACGTCAGTGCTATCCATTCAAATTGTGTTTTACTGTAATTTATTATGAATTGATTTTGCATGATTAAGGGTATATGAGTAGCCAGTTTTGCTCTGTGAAATAGCCAAAGTTAAATTCAGATCTCTAAATTATTCCACAGTGTGAAGAGAAGCTGACTTTTCATATTTGTACACTGAAATCTTACAGTGTGGATTTTATTGTAATTTGCCATTAAATTTAAATTTAAATTTAGGCCAGATTGATAGCTACTCTAGCTTGAGTCCAAAGAGTCTTCTCTAAAGCAGTTAGTCCTCCTGCCTTCATATTTAGCTGCACTCAGATGAAATCAGTCTGCCTTTACATTTCATACTGGCATGAAAGACGATGAAATTCCAGTTCAACTTTGGGATGTTATTCTTACAGTTAGTATTTTTCAGTTCACTGATGGTGCATGAAGGAATGAGCCAAACACATGCTGCCTAGAGTCCCATTCACACTCTGTCTGCTGCAACTGATTCACAACTTCCATCTCAGGAATTCTTGGCAGGACAAAACAGAAAAAAACCTGAGCAAAGGAAACCCTGTGGTGATTTAAAGCTACATAATGTCAGGCCTCATAAATGAGGCAAAGCAGGGCTCAGGATTTCAATGTTGTTTAACATGAACAGCAGAATGCATGCTGATTATCAGGGGGATTATTTTGAATTTCTTAAGTTTTCAAAAGCAGGTATGCAATGTAACTCGATTAGAATGTTAATGTTAAGTTGGATTACATGGATCAGGCTGGCCACTATTCTAAGCCTGGATCAGTGTCCATAAAGCCACAAAGAAACACAGACGACAGCTCTCATTACGGTCTTTGTTGCTGAGACCAAATTCCCAACAAGAATTGTTTTTTCCCAGAATTTCTATTATTTTTAATTGACTATATGCTTTGCAAGTGTTGCATTCTGCTCAGAAAGACTGCAACCCAGGGTAACCCCATTTATTTAGATAAAACTACAATTTGCAGTTATCCTTTAAATGCATCACAGGAAAGCATCATACATGGGAGAGCTATAAGGAAAACTTCACTGAATATACGTGTGTGTGTGTGTGTCTGTGTGTGTGTGTGTGTGTGTGTGTGTGTGTGTGAAACTGTCTTAAAGACATAAAGACCTGGATGACCTCTAATTTCCTTTTTCTCAATTCAGATAAAACTGAAGTTCTTGTACTCATCCTTGAAAATCATAGAAACATGGTATCTGACAGATACTCTGGATGGCATTACTTTGGCTTCCAGTAACGGTGTGAGACAGCTTGGAGTCATTCTTGATCAGGATATGTCCTTCAATGCACATATTAAGCAGATATGTAGGACTGCTTTCATGCTTTTGCACAATATTTCTAAAAATAGGAACATCCCGTCTCAGAGTGATACTGAAAAACTAGTTCATGCATTTATTACTTCTAGGCTGTAAAAGCTTCCTGAAAAGTCTTCAGCTGATCCAAAATGCTGCAGCTAGAGTACTGACAGGGACTAGAAAGAGAGAGCAGATTTCTCCTATATTGACTTCTCTTCATTGGCTCCCTGTTAAATCTAGAATAGAATTTAAAATTCTTCTCCTCACATACAAGGTCTTGAATAATCAGGCCCCATCTCATCTCAAAGACCTCATAGTACCATATCAGCACTTCGCTCTCAAACTGCTGGCTTACTTGTGGTTCCTCGGATACTTAAGAGTAGAATGGGAGGCAGAGCCTTCAGCTTTTAGGCCCCTCTTCTGTGGAACCAGCTCCCAGCTTGGATTCAGGAGACAGACACCCTCTCTATTTTTAAGATTAGGCTTAAAACTTTCCTTTTTGTTTATAGATAGGGTCTGAACCCTTCCTTAGGTATGCTGCAATAGGCCTAGGCTGAGTGTTTCTCATTAATTATTATTAATCTCTGGCTCTCTTCCACAGTGTGTCTTTTGTCCTGTCTCTCTCCCCTCACCCCCAACCAGCCGTGGCAGATGACTGCCCCTCCCTGAGCCTGGTTCTGCTGGAGGTTTCTTCCTGTTAAAAGGGAGTTTTTCCTTCCCACTGTCGCCGAATACTTGCTAATAGGGGGGTCATCTGATTGTCAGGGTTTTCTCTGTATTATTGTAGGGTGTGTACCTCACAGTATAAAGTGCCTTGAGATGACTGCTCTTGTGATTTGGTGCTATATAAGTAAAATGAAATTGAACTGAACTAACTGTGCCTTTGCAAAATGTGGCTGTGCAAAAGAGGCATATTGTGGGTTGCACCCACAGACTGTACATTGAAGATGGATGTAGCCACCATGACTTCACTCATTGATTAGTGAAGTCCAGTTGTGAAGCCTCAGTGACAAGTTTAAAGTACATTGGGCAAACAGTTGTTGAAACAGACAGAGCAAAATTTATTTAAGTATTGGACAGATTTTATAAAGTGTCCCAACTTAAAAAGGGGATGCAAATATGTCAAAATGAAACGAGACTTTAAAAACATCTGTGCTGCACTTTTAATAGGTTAAACTGGGTTCTGTTGTAGTTTTGCAGACATATGCATCTTCATTAATGGGTTTTCATTAAATGACAATGATGGTGGTATTAAACTAAAGAGCTGGTGTGCTCCTGTCTCAGTTGCCACACTCTCCCTGCAATGACACTCTTTAAAGCAGCACGTGCACCCTGCTGTGTCTGCCACCTTTAAAAAAGCTGTCATGTGGCTGGGACAAAGAGACAGTCAGGGATTTCTGCAGGGGTTATCAAAGTCTGTGCTTAGGCCTGAATACTTTAAGGGGAAGATCAAATGGAAAAGCATGCGCTTTTGTTCTGAATATCACGTCCTTCAAGTGCTTTTGTCATTCTGCAACACATCCTCCTAACTGTCTCAGTTTCCCTTTGTGGTGCAGTTCTCCCCAGCTGTAACACAATTTCTTCTCCCACAAGGACAGGATGAATATCTGTGACGTTTTAGTTGAATAAAGACTTGCAGATGATCTGTATATTGTCATGCTATAAACTAAAACAGATGTTATCTGTAGAAACAAAAGCACCTAAAGGAGCAAAAAGCCTCTGCAGACTTCCTGCATGTCTCTGCTTCCCACTAACTGCAGACAGAAAAGGAGAGTGCAGGAAGTTGTGAGACACTGATTAGCTGCTGAGACAGATGGAGTTAGCTGTGTTCCAGTGAAATCCAGCAGAATGCCCACAGCCCTGGCTCCCACAGGCCTCAGCAGAGCTCTCATCACGTAAGATGCACCCTGAGAACATGCCACAGCGAGGTTCCCTTACTTTGGCAGTTAAAACCAGGTTTGAAGGACCAGCACGAGAGTTACTTTAATTTCTCTTCTTTCTTACTTAGGAAGTTATAAGTATTTTGTATTTTGATCCACATAAATTACCAATGTTTTCTGGAAATAACAAATACTCCTCCCTGTACAGGAATAACTATTTAGTGGCAACTGAGCCATTTTTGATCAAGAAATGTCCCAGGGCCAGATAGCATCTAGGCAGGAATGTTTAATCTGTAAACATCAAGCTCCATTGCCACAGCACCCTACCCACAGCCCCAAACTGACAGAATCTGCCCCAAAAAAACATCCTTCCCCTTCATGGATCAAAGAGAGAAGTGAACTGAATGATTTCCGAAGATGATTCAAACAAATGAACAAAATTCCTCTTTCTATATGGCCAGGACAAAGATTTAACAAGCTTGCTGTCAACAGGACAAGAAATAATGAAGCACACAAAGAGCAAGTGCTCATTGTGTTCCACATTAATGTCCACAGAAAAGGATGAAGTTTCATGGGAAAGGTAATTCATGTCCTCTATCTCTTATTTGCACACCTTTGAAATTGCTGAGTGATTATCAGATTTGGAAGGTTACTTTGGTCACATCTTAATATTTTTTTTAAAACATCATTAAGACAAAATCCAAATTATTACCATTTTGGTTTGTTTATCATCTTCTACTATATATAAATAGATATAGCCACTGTGATGTTACCCATTGGTTCCTGGCTTTTGTGCTTCAAAGCTCAACTGTAGTATTTTGGCTGCCACTGTGTTTATTGTTTTGTTTGTTTGTTTTTTTGAGCCTGTAGTGACCATATTTGGTTATATGCTAAATTATCAGCCAGTGCTAGCATGCTTGGTTAGCAAGCTGCATCCATAAACTATACGGGTGCAATACAGACAAAGCCATGTATTTGCTAAGTAACAATGTACTGTAAAAGAAAACTACTGCTTTCCACTTACATTTGTCAAATTACTCAACAACACTGAAGCACAAACATCTTGGATGGTCTCTTCCACACAGCAGCTCATATTACTCGACTGTTAACTCCAGCTCCAAAAGGCACCAACCAAGCAGTTCAGATCAGTGACACAAATTAGGGGAGATGAAGCCCAGCAGACAACCAACTCCACGCTTGCCTGTGTCGGGACGCCTGTCGATCAAAGCCATTCTGAAATGCCTCAGGGCACTTAAGGTTTGGTGACTTTGCACCAAAATAAAATTGAAAATGTTTTTGTTTTGTTTTTTCCCCCTTGACGTTATACTTCTACCACCTAATTTGCTGCTGCCAGATCCAAATAGATTTAAATTCAGCATTCTTTGTGTGCCACGCCTTTCTCTTAAAATATCTGTGGTCAAGTAGCCATTAGAGAAAATAGTTTTTGGAATATCTCATTTGGTTTTATTTTTCAGCCCTGAAGGTTAAAAAGAGACATATCTACTTGCACAGATTCACTGCTGGATCTCCTCCACTGTCTCAAGACTACAGCCCTTCTAATGGAATTTTATTCTGGGAATCAATGTCACAGGCAGCCAAATACACATCTTCATGTGAAATGTGTATTTGTGCAGTCCAAAGAACTTGGTACTGATAGTCTGAGCCCTTGAATTCTAATCTCTTAGCATCCACTAGCCCACTGACAATCCATCTAGGGCAGGGATCCTCAAATCCAGGCCTCGAGGTCCAACACACCTGATTCAAATGACTGAATTACCTCCTCAGTTCTCCAGAGTCCTGCTAATGACTTCTATATTTGATTCAGGTGTTTTGACTCAGGGACACATCTAAAACCTGCAGGACACCGGACCTCGAGGCCTGGATTTGCGGATCCCTGATCTAGGGTGTGCTGTAAGTTTTATCTGCAGGTTAGCTTCCAGCCGTTTTTGTAAAATTTTCACCTATTTGGGACCTAAATGCAGAGACACATTACTAATATACATTTTGCATGCATGAAATGCCCAAGTGTTCACTTGAAAAGTAGTCTTCTAGATTATGAAAATGTACATATGTGGTTAAGTCACAGATGTGCACGTATAGGTGAAGTGGATTGCTCTCAGCCCTTCACAAGGAGTCAGCTTTGAAGAGGATAATGGTCAGATTTATAAAGTGTTTTTTTGTTCATACTTTGTATCAGCATTACCTGTTTTATTACTCATGTATTTTGGCACACTTTGGCTTTGTGATTTGTAGTTAATATGTAGGTAACTTTATCAATACAGACATATATGATGTCAGTCAAAACCTGGCTTATGTGTTTAAAGAACTGGTTGCCCCATTGCTGTCATCAGCCTATCAGCAGAACCACTGGTTTCATTAAGATATGAGGCTCAGCAAAAAGGCTGCTACATAATCCAGTGCTAAAACTCGCATTGAAGTACAGACGTTGGTTTCCTTTAGGTTGGTGTTCAGGAATTATTGCTTTTAACAAAATCAGACCTCGATCCTCTTACATTTTAATTTGGGGATTGGTGAATGGTGAAACAATTCAGATGCAGTCCTGATGTCTACAGCTATAACCCTCTATGTGTTCTCTTTATATGCATTTATCTTCTGTTCAAACCATTTTAGTTAGATCTTCTCAGTTTGTGTTTTCCTGTATTCAGTTTTGTGTCATATGTACGGCTGTGTGGCAGACAGTGTGCATCAAAAGGCAGGACTCAGGAGACAGGACTTAAACTCAGAGAATCTCTTCCGAAAATGCATGAATACAAAAACAAGGCAGGACTGGAGCCAAGAAATGCAAAAACTCAAAGACAAAAGGGGAAACACAGAACAAGGGAGCACACAGGTTTGTATTCCTTGTGCTTCGCTTTTAGTTGTGCTTCCTTTGTCTCGTCTCAGGTGATTTAGTTGTCTTGTGTCTTATTTTTCCAGCTGTCTCCACTTCCCCTAATCACTTATTGTCTCAGTCTTCCTTTGTCACTTGTTGGAGTGGCTGCCTGTGTTCCAGTTTATGGTCACCTTCCTACTGTTCCCTAGCTCCAGTGTCTCCCAGTCCCAGTGTGTTTCCTAGTGTTAGGTTTCAGTAAGTTTATACTTTTCAGTTCCCTGTAGTATTTTATGTTTCATGTTCTTTGTACCTGCTGTCAGCCCAGAATAAAAGGCTCGCTTTTAGTTACAGTTACAGTCTTCCTCTGCGTGTCTGTATTTGGGTCCTCATCTCCACAGCACACCATCTCATGACAGTATGCTTTAACCAGTGATGGACCCAGGAGATGCAGACCTTTATTAGTGGCAGCATGTAGCTCTGTCTTTTGTAAAAGAAAACCTAAGATGGAAACCATGGCTCAACCCTGAGTTTGAGCTGCTTCAGCTGGCCTTAGGGGTCCCACTGAAAGATGTGGTCCTGCCCTTTCTTACCATGTTGTCCCATGGCTGAGTGGGCCCCCAGAACTGTTACTTTGTTTTTTTGTACTCTTATACTCCCTGTTGTTGTTCTTTTGTTTGTTTGGGGTGTTTGCATTTCTTGTGCTTTGCTTTTACTTTAGGGTAAAGACCTTTCAATAACAGAGAGAAAAATCCAACAATCAGATGACCCTCTATGAGTGAACACTTGACGACACTGGGAAGGAAAAACTCACTTTTAACAGGAAGAAACCTCCGGTAGAACCAGGCTCAGGGAGGGGCCGTCATCTGCTGCGACCATTTGGTGGTGAAGGGAGGGAGACAGGGATAAAAGACAGGCTGAGAGTGGTGTATAAACACATAGAGTGAACAGGTGAGTGAAGAAGTGACACTCAGTGCATCAGCCCCCAGCAGTCTAAGCCTAACGCAGCATAACTAAGGGATGGTTCAGGGTCACCTCCTCCAACCCTAACTATAAATTTGATCAAAAAGGAAAGCCCTGAAAGCTGAAGGCTCTGCCTCCCATTCAACTCTTAAGTGTCCTAGGAACCACCAGTAATCCAGCTGTCTGAGCATAAAGTGCTCTGTTGGGGTGATCAGAATCAGAATCAGAATCAGAAGGTTTTTATTGCCATATGGGTGAACAGGTTCACAGCATTAGGAAATTGCTGCGGTACTTCGTGCTTACAGAAAAAAAAAACAAAAAACAAAAAACAAATAAGTATAAAAACTATAAGACAATATACAAGTATACAAATTGCAAATATACAGAGATATTAGTGCTATAACTATAACACAATATTACAAAATTACAAAATATACAGTGCAGAGACTAATTAAAAGATAAAAGAATGTAAACTATATTCCACTAATATGTACATCAGTGCAGTCAGACAGGTGCATAGACATAGGGTCATCAGCGTTTGTGGAGGGTGGTGGTAACAGTCTTAGGGTAATTGTTCATGAGTCCAACAGCAGAGGGGAAGAAACTGTTCTTATGGCGGGAGGTTCTGGTCCGTATGGACCGTAGCCTCCTGCCTGAGGGGAGAGGGTCAAAAAGTCTGTGCCCAGGGTGAGAGTGGTCGGCTGTGATCCGACCTGCACGCCCCAGTGTCCTGGAGGTGTACAGGTCCTGGAGAGATGGGAGGTTACAGCCAATCACCTTCTCAGCAGAGTGCACAACGCGCTGTAGTCTCTGTTTGTCCCTAGTGGTGGCTCCAGCGTACCACACAGTGATGGAGGAGGTAAGGATGGACTCAATGATGGCAGTATAGAACTGCACCATGGTCCTTGCTGGCAAGTTGAATTTCTTCAACTGCCGCAGGAAGTACATCCTCTGCTGGGCCTTTTTGACGACAGAGGTGATGGTGGGCTCCCACTTGAGGTCCTGGGTGATGGCAGTTCCCAGGAAGCGAAAAGAGTCCACTGTGGTGATGGGGGTGTCAGTCAGGATGATGGAGGGTAGAGGGGCTGTGTGCTTCCTAAAGTCCACTATAATCTCCACTGTCTTCTGGGCGTTCAGTACCAGGTTATTGTGGCTGCACCAGGACACGGTGCATAGTACCAGGATATGGTACTATGAGGTCTTTAAGATAAGATGGGGCCTGATTATTCAAGACCTTGTATGTGAGGGGAAGGATTTTAAATTATATTCTAGATTTAACAGGGAGCCAATGAAGAGAAGCCAATATGGGAGAAATCTGCTCTCTTTTTCTAGTCCCTGTCAGTACTCTAGCTGCAGCATTTTGAATCACCTGAATGCTTTTCAGGGAGCTTTTAGGACAGCCTGATAATAATGAACTACAATAGTCCAGCCTAGAAGTAATAAATGCATGAATTAGCTTTTCAGCATCAGTCTGAGAAAGGATGTTTCTGATTTTAGAAATAATATGCAAATGCAAGAATGCGGTCCTACATATTTGTTTAATATGTACATTGAAGGACGTATCCTGGTCAGAAATGTCTCCAAGATTTCTCACAGTGTTACTGGAGGCCAAAGTAATGCCATCCAGAGTAAGTATCTGGTTAGACACCATGTTTCTAAGATTTCTAGGGCCGAGTACAGTAACCTCAGTTTTATTTGAAATTAGAAGCAGGGAATCCAGGTCTTTATGTGTTTAAGACATCCCTGCAGCCTTGCAGCCATCAACTTTATAACATGCGGCTACACATGTCACTCCTGGTCCAACTGGGGAGGGCAGAGAAATCTACAGTCAGAAATAGTTTTTGGAAAATTACACACAGATTCAATATTAACTTTAGCGACACCTGACTAATGTAAACGGATGTCATTACTGCCGGCATGAATTATTTTCCAAAGTCTGCATATATCTTTAGCCAGCAGTTTCAGATTTCCTTTTATGGTACCTGCTCTGGTCCCTGGAAGACGATCAGGAATGGTTGCTGGTGTCTCTTAGCTTCACGTTTCTGAAAAAGTGATTGTTTTGGTAGTTGTGTCGCCAAATGGGGAAAAAACAATTCAAAACGTGAACAGTTGGTGGTGTACAGAGAGCTTCTGTTTGGGTCTACGCTTCCTCCTCACAGTTACCCTTCCAACCTGATTTTCTGGCTGCCTTGGACAATCCTCCGGGGGAGAGCTAATGATGGCTAAGCTACCTTCGTCCACATCAACTACAGGGGCCTGGCTAGCTACAAGTTTTTCAGGGGTGTGAAACCAGGTCTTCCATTCCCTGAGCCTGCCCTCCAAAGCTACAAACAGGCTACATTTATTACGAGGATCATCAATACTAAAGGAAGAGTAACTAAACATTTGGCACACTGAGAAGGAAAGTGTGGGAGGGAGAGGAGAAGAAGCCATGCTGCTAGTGACTTCGTCAAGATAGCGTAGTCCTAAAGATACAATAAGTGAATACTATAAATATAATTTACAGGTGATTCAGCAGAGTGTGCTTTAGATAAAGCACATGAAGATTACACAGTGAAAAAACACACCACTGTGCACTGCAACAGGAGCAGGAAGTGATACAACACCACAGTGAGAGCCAACATCAAGTGAGAGCTGTATGTGCGACGTAAAGAAATTAAGGCAAGATTAAGAAACACAGTGCAATACAGAAACATAACAAGGAGCTTGAGTGGAAGCATGTTTATCAGTTCTTTAAATCCAGAGCAAAAAAAATCTGTGTTCCTGCTGAGGTGTCCGTTTAGACTCAAGCAGATGTTGTATGTTTTATTGCCACAGAGCCGAATACCTTCAAAAGGCCCACCTGAGGGGTGGATTATGTCATCTGAAAGCTTTTAATCACCATGTTTGAATGTCCTGGAGCAAATGTGTCACATGAACTTCTTTGGAATTCACATTTACTCCTAACACTCTTTTAATGCCACTGAATTAGCACCACCTGACAGATGTTATTTTTCTATGTCTGTTTGAGCAGCTAAGCAACGTGCACACATCACAAAGCAAAACACAAACTGAGGTTTTGGCCTGTGGGACCAGCCGTGTACATCTGATCTAACCCACTGGGTTTCACTGTGAAACTAAAAAGTGTGCACCATGCATTCCTGAACAGAGATGCCAGGGAAATACTTCTCTGGGGGCTTCATGTGGTGATGCAACATGACGGTCATATTCGACAGCAGCCTTTAGAAGACGCTGTGTTGTTTTCTCCCAGCAGTCCCGGCTGGACTCTCCCCTGAAGTCAGAGGCAGATCTGCTGTCCATATGGGGAGAGATCCTTTTTCCTATTTTCTCCACAATCACTGTTTTTTCAAAATGCCTGCGAGGTTGCGTAAAACAATAGTGTACTGTCGACATTCAGCATGACTGTTGATTGGGTTGACATTTGCAGAGTTCAAGGGCAACTCATTTGAGGAGCTGTTATAATGAATTGATGGGAGAAAGAGCGCTTTTCTTTTTTTCTTTTTGTCTTTTCTTATTTTTCCTTTCTTCAAATAGCACAACTTTGAGTCCCTATTTAGCGTGCGGCAAAAATAAAACCCTGTTTTTATGTTAATGGGTTGCCGGTGACCTGCTTGATGCTGTGGGGGTCAACATAAAAGGATTGCCAACTGGTCATGTGGTGGTTCCACAGATGGTTCCTAGAAACCCCAAGAATAAACAACTGTAAGAAACAAGTGTATAAAACAATGTATGCTGTAACACATGTAACCATAATTAATAACTGTCAAAAACAATGAAATGATAAGAATGGTCCTGTTCTCTTCTTTGAGCTAAAAGTCACTGTCACCTTCAGCTAGTTCAGAATGAAGCAGCTAGTCATCTTGCTGGTTTTAGCAGAGGGCTTCCTCTATGCTGTAGAATTGATCTTAAGGTTTTACTGATTAATTATTGCTCTTGGTCTTTCATTTGTATTTGTTATTCAGTGTAATTTTGTGCTATCTCCTGGCCCTAATGTTTGAGTATTCTGCTTTTGCTTTTGTTCAGTTATGTTTAATAAATCATGATACCAGTCATAATTAGCCATCGTACTTCTCAGGTTTGTGCCTGCTGGGATTCTGAAATGTGCAGCGAGGGATTTTCCAAAGCAAACAGGATGTGTCACATTTACCAAACTTGTTTAACAGCAGTGACATTCATTCGAGACAAAGTTCAGAGCATTATGACGTGATGAAGTGCTCAACGCCCGAGCCTCACTGAGAGAAGGAAGAGCTGAGCTCTCCTCCAGGTGTGTCTCTGTGTTCCATTTTTAAAGGCATGCTTTGAGTGTTAGCTTGGCCCTGATAGAGGCTGTGGATGTTTGCTTTACTTGAGGGCCTATTCATGAGCTCAGGACAGGAATCTTTCTGTCAGTGCAGGGGATCGAATCAGCACTTCAGTCTTTTCTAACCACACGGGTTAAGAGTGTGAAGGAACATCTGAGGCAATTTGCAGTTGGTGATGTCAGAATTGCACAGTTGAAACTTTTGGGCTGTAATGCCATGATTTTTTTAATATTTCCTTTTTTTTCTGTGTAAAGGTCTGAAGACACGGGGAGCCAGTTTGGAGCGATGCATAATTTGGATGCCTCCTCTGTATCGAGCAACATCTCCTAGATTCCAAAGCTCCCCGCTGAGCGCCTGCTGCTTGCCCATGCATATTTCATGAAATCAGAAGCTGATTAACCGAATGGGTGTGAATAGTTAGATCCATCAAAATAATCACTCGATATAAAGATTTCTTTTTTTAAAGTATAAGTGAAATCAAGTTTTAGAGAAGACGTGACATTTTATAAGATTGTGCATATATTTGAATTCATAAGTGCCTATTTTGCAATGTATAAAAACAGTGCATCAACAGTGCAAAAACTAAATTCTGCAAAAAGTAAAATGAAGTACTAGATACCTGTCCACTTGTTATAAGGTACAGCAGTTCTACATGATCAAGGCGTTTCATCCCAAACTTCAGTTTCCATATTGTACTTCATAAGTTCCTAGTATTTACATAAAGTAAATAAAGTTTACAGTTGTTCTCTTTTTTCCATGGACATGAACGTAGCTTTAAGTCTGAAACATGAAGTACCTTAAACCTGGGTCACCAGGTGACGACCAATATGGTTGCTAAAAGAATTCCATTTGTATAGAAGTTTATGGGCAAACAACCCTCTGCTCTTAAGTTATGTGATGCCAACATTTTCCTGATGACTTTATGGGGCCAATTGCTAGTTTTGAATTATACTGAATATAACAGTAAGTCTGTGACTTGTCACAAGTCTACCTGGTGGAGCCAGAACCTGTTCAGCTTGCCTATTTTATCAAAACCAACACTAGACTATCTCCTCTGCATCACCAAGGTGCTCAGTAAGAGAAAATGTATCTGCTGAGATGATAAATCACTGAGTAAATTGCTCATTAACTTGGTACTGCTGCCTCTGTTCCATCAAAGACCACAGGTTTTTCCACAATACGCATGCACAAACAACCAAAGCCCAGCTCCAGCCTTGGAAGTTAGCACGACTCCAAACCATGGGAATCTATTGTATCTATTGTCTAGTGTTCTGAGATATAAGCACAGACTTCTTTCACTTTGATAGGATTAAATTAATGTCCATTTTTAGATTTCTCTGGGCAAGCACTGCTTCCATTCTTGTACTGGCCACCCATGCAGCAGATACAGAGCAACATTACCATTATCTCAATTCAGCCCCATTCAGCTCATTTTTGGTCTCCTCTAATGCTCCATTATGTTTACCAGCCATTGGTTCAGTAAAGCTGTGGGCAGTAAATTAAAAACACTGGAAATGAGCTTAGAGCTGAGCAAAACTAGAGAGTTGTCTGCTTTTTTCTGCATGTTTTACAAATGATATATTTTCCTGTGTTGATAAAAATCTTTAAGTGTGGCTCTAAGAAGTTTGTCCATATGAATCAGTGATCTTAATGTTTAGATGCAATGCAACTCACTGTGTGCTGCTACTATTATATGTTGCACATTATGATGACTTGTGTTTCTTTGAATACTATTTAATTCACCTCCATATTCACACACACGCACACACACACACAGTAGCCCATACTTGCTAATCTTAACCTTAACCTAATTGCTAAATTCCCTACTTGCGTATTTGTTCCTCAGTAGTCAACATCAAGCTATTAAACTCAATCAGTGCTCAGAGGATAAAAATCGAACATCCTGTTGACTGGCACAGGCAGCAGTCAGAGCACATGTCTGTCAATGCCTCCTCTTTACTCACTCTGCTCCATTCAAACAGACTGTGCGGCCAAACAAGGCAGACCAGCCAGTAGCTAAGTCAAGCTGACAAAGTGGCAAACACAGACCTGGCATTATGACGCTCGGTTGTCCAGTTTTATTCAACAAATCTTGTGCTGTTTGGTGACACTGCTTTAATAATCTAAGTGGAACATTTGTGCAAAACAGCACTGTGTGGGGTAGAAAGGTGGTTGAGGCAGTGGGCTTTTGTTTCTTTCGCTCAGGTAGAAGTTTTTGATTTAGCTCAGGCCATAACTCTTTGGCATGTTCAGTACATTCATGTGCAAATCCAAACACAGATGGGCTCAGCATGGATCTACTCTATGGAGGGATTAGAGCATTGATTTCAGCACATAATATTCTTATAAAACAGTCCACTGACAGCATGCTTTGCATTGCCTTATAAAGTGCCCTCAGCTACTTTACCCAGTGTTAGAAATATAGGGCAGGGCTGCTTTGTCTGCTGCAGTGCCTGGCTAAAGGAGATTCCAGAGCACGACAACACCCATTTCCCTTCTCTCGTCACAGTTCACTTTTGTCCTGCAAATCAGCCTGCAGAGAAGGCCCATGAGAAGGTCAGTCATCTCCATCTCCCCACCCTATGGCTGCACAATGCTGACTCTTTTTGCAGGCGCTAGATCTTTCTATAGTGCTGTGAGGATGCTGTCAGTCACAGACTACAGAGGATAAGTGTTTAAATCCTCCGAGTTTTGCAGGAAACAAGAATTTGCAGTTGAGCTGGTCACAGAGAGGCAGAAATTCCCAAAACCTTTCAGTCAGATTTGGAAAAAAAAAATGTTCCCATCATATTTTATTTATACATTGAGTACACATTACAGTCTGAATATAGTTAGCCTGGAAGCAATTTAATGCATTTATTCACCACAACTTTTAGCCAGAAACCCACAGATGGACTGAATCATGAACATTCCAAAAATTAAATATCGCCATTATATTTCATTGTACTTTATTTCCAGCCATAATTAAATAATGCCATTCCAGGACAAACTAGAGTCAGTTGAGACATCAGCAGAAATGTGATTTGGATTATAAACCATTATAAAAGTAATGACACATGATAAAGGCAGGATGTGTAGATCATTTGCATGATAATCACATCACATGCAGCCCAGCAGCACACTGGTGACCTGTGTGTGAACTCCTGAGCAGATGCCGGTGTTGCAAGTGCGCGGTGTGCCCTGCGTAATGGGGGGGGGGGGGTGCTGCATCATTAGGTGGCTAATGTGAACCATCTTGTCTTTTCAGTGTGGTCTGGCAAAAGTTGTGCATTTTACAATCAAAATAAAAAGACTATAGGGAGTCATCAGGTGGCACACAAACACATTACGGGACACGACATACAACATATGGCATACTGCATATACAATTACAACAAATGCATGCAGCTTACCCATGTAAAATTTCACCTGCAGTCATCACAGAACTTTCTGTTCATGCATACTTACCTGCAGTCATGTGACAAAGAAAGTACACCCTCTTTCAGTTCTACAGTTTTACATATCAGGATACAATAAAAATAAAATTGGTCCTTACCAGGTTTATTAAATACAACCTCAACAGCACATGACATATTACACTGTGTGCTTAATCATTTAACAAAAATTAACCAAAATGCAGAAGCAATGTGTGAAAAAATGCATCCCATGATTCAGTAGCTTGTAGAACCACCTTCAGCAGCAATAACCTGAATTAATTACTTCATCAGTCCTCACATTGTTGTGGACGGATTTTGGCACGCTTTTCTTTAACACGTTGCTTCAGTTCAATGAGGTTTGCAGACATTTGTTTACGCACAGATCTCTTAAGGTCCCGCCACAGTATTTCAGCTGGGTTGAAGTCTGGACTTTGACAGGGCCATTGCAGCACCTTGATTCTTTTCTATTTTGAGCCATTTTGTTGCACATTTGCTGCTGTGCTTGGGAGTTTTGGCAAAGCTTTAGCCTTTGGACAGATGACCTCACATTTGACTCCAGACTGCTTTGGTATGCAGAGGAGGTCCCGGTTGACTGCAGAATGCCCAGCTCCTGCGACTACAGAACAAGCCCCAGTCATCACCCCTCCACCACCATGCTTGATAGTTGGTATGAGGTGTTTGTGCTGATATGCTGTGTTTGGGTCTCTCCAAACGTGGCGCTGTGTACTATGGCCATCAGGCAGCATGGACACTGGGCATGGGAACACAAATGGAACCTCCTAAGTACTGACAGAACCAACGTCTATGGCTCTAAATATATGTTGTGGTAGAAATTAAAGCAGATGGGGATGATGACAAGTAGATATTCCTGCCACCACACAATTACCCCACAACAGATTTGTCCCATATGTTTCCTATCTGTTTATTGGCTCTTTTGTGGCAGGCTGCCATTTTTAGAATTACAGAATTCTTCAAGAGATTTAGATTTTTTATGACTCTTTGAGTGTCGTGTTTCCTTCTTCTTCTTTGAAGATGATCTCCCGTCTTTCTTGCAAATTTCTCCATCTCTGAGAGTGAAGCTATCTCACTTTGACCTCAGCAGCATTAACACTGCAGCTTTATCGACATCTGCTGGTATGAATACACGGCAGGGATGAGAAAGAAAAAAAGGAGTTTTTTGAGTATCTCCACGGCGTTAGCTAAAAAGCAGTGTCAGGCTGCAGTTATGAAAAATGAACTTGATTGATAACATTATGCATTAAACTGCCATACCAGATTGCTCTGGATCATTTTAACCTCTGGTGCTAACAGTTTGACCCCCATGATCTCAATAAACGCTACAACAAAGACACCAGCAAGTCCTGATCCAGATGCTCCTTTGTCACCCCAAATGTGAAGTATGGCTTCCTGAAGTTCACCCCCGGCTATTTCAAAGGCTCATCTGTGTCTACTGGACATCACACTGGGCTACCACAAATCTCACCCATGTGTTGTCAAGTCCCACTTAGCGTGATCTTTTTATGTCCCTGCAAAACCCAAGTTTGTTCTCTAAACCACGGCGCGCTTTCTTTCTGATCTTGTTATCCTACACCGTGTCATCTCTACGACAGCAGACAGAACTGCAGTTAGCTCCAGGGCGCTACGCACACAGCCAAGTCTGTTTTTATATGTGAAAAACAAGGCAGCTGGCCCATGGTACAGTAGAGTTGTTTTTTTTTTTTAAATCGACCTACTGGCAAGTTTTGACATGCCCTTCCATTGACCCAGTCCTGAACACTCGGAATCTATTGTTTTACTTCATCTCTTATCTCCACTTGAATGCAGGCCCACTCCCATGAAACGGACTTATCTGTGATCAGCGCTGATGTGTTTATCACACCACTTCACCTCAGGCCCCGACAGCTCCTCATTTGGACCTTTATATGAGCTGCTGGGTGTGGTCCAGATTTGAGATTGGGTCACTTTGCTCCAGCATGATGAGTGAGTCCATTCAAACTTCAAGCATGCCACATTTTCATCTAAACAACACTTAGGCTCCCAGTGCTCTTTGAACTCACACATCCTAATTTATGACAAATGTAAAATATCCTCCAAAGGGGCTGCTTCACATAAAAGGAAGTGTTGAGAAAGTGAGATATAAGATGAGGCCTGGTTGTAAACTTGCTTAGATTTGTGCCTGTTGCTGTTAAGGGGTCATACTCCCTCCGAAAGCTGAGAACATATTAAAAATGTGTGACGTTAAGTTAGTTCTTTACCACATGTGAATGCATAGGCACACTCAGTTGAATGACATGCATATTTATGCCTCCAGGGAGTATTGTGCTCAGACAGGTAATCCAAAACAGACTTGTGTTTGAAGGAGATTGGGTCTTTTGTGTGCAGTTAAGATAGCTCATGGCCTTGTGTCATGCATGGTCTGCAACTGGCGGGAGGCAGACAGCATCATGAGTAATGACGTGAGCACAAGGTTCTTGTTTAGCCAAGGTTACAGCCTTCAATTTAAGAGGTACATGCAAGGTCCTTAAAGTGGACAGAGGCTGAAGTTTACTCTGGGGGCCAACAACGAGGCTCTAAAGGAAATATAAGAGAGTTCAGAAACACAGTTATACTGCTTATATAATGTTTTACTGCACAAAGGATACTATGAGAGGAGAAATATAGTCTGCTTCAGCACCTTCCTGTTTGTGCTGATATAAACTTTATGTGAGATAAAAGTAGCCGATCACAGTGGTATATGTGAAATATTAGGAAAAAGAAGTCATTTTGTGCATTTGCCTTCAGCTTCTACACAAACTTCACACTTCATCTCTACAGAAAATGGCATATCATACTTACTAATTTAGTTGTGATTCTCAGTATGGCTGTCATGCTCCATTCTGGTCAGTTTAACCTCTCAACATCCAGTGGGTTAGGGTTAGGTTTACTTGGTTGATCGGGTACAAACCACCACAGAAGAAGACATGGCGCGGTTATAAGAGCTCCTGCTGAAGCTCAGGTGGTAATTAAAATAGGACGTGTGGAACGAGGTTCATCTTTGAGTTTCTGAAACTATTCTTGTTTAGCATGTTGCTAAAGTGGAACCTAACCCTAACCTAACCCCACTCTCCTGCCAGCGATCTGGTGAATGCTACAATTAGCAGAAATTAGAAGCCACTATTCTCCATTTCTTGACAAAAAACAAAGAACAGATGTTTAACAAAACAGTTTCAGCTGACTGTACTAAATTGTCTTTTGTCACTAAGCAAATCAGTAGCTTTTAGCAGTGGAGCTTCCTCATTAAAAGACCACAAAACGCTGAAACTACTGACATATGACATGAATCTAAAGGATTATGCCATTAAGACCATGGTATGCTGAGATGAATATGCACTCTATGACACTCCCTGACAGCAGCAGCATCTCAAAAAAACTGCTCAGGAACAACTTGAGCAACTCAACAAAGACCCAGACATCAACCAGGCTTCCAAATTATCCACTGAGCGTGATCCATGGATGTGAAGAACAAGTTTTATCCACACACCAAAACTCACCCTGCTGATTTTAATTTGTACTGCGAGCTGCTTACAGGCTGGTTTTCACTGAGCTAAACTGATCATATATCAGCTTAATTTGCAGCAAAGCAAATGTATAATTAAACAGAAGATGGTTTGCAGTAACAGCAATATATGATCTGCAGTCCATTCACTGACTGCTGAGTGTATTTGAGTGAATCTAAAAGTCTGCTTCTCTTAGAAAACGAATGAAAAATACAGTCTGTGAAAATAAACCATTAAAGAGAACAACATTAAAATGCTGCCATGTAGGCAGGTGGGCATATTCTTAAACCTTTGGTTGAGCTCGGCTAGATTAAAGCCCACACGTGGCTTTTGGGTTTTTATGGTAAAAGCCCAAAGCCAAAATAGGCAGGACCCCTGCCAGCACTCCTAGGTGCTGGCCCATAGGTGCTCCTAGGTGCTCCTAGGCCCAAACATTATGGGCCCCATAAGGTTTTGTCTGCTGTTTCCATGGTGGCCCTACATGGGTTGCATGGACCCATGAAGGGTCCATGCATAGCCCATGCATGCATGGACCCTGCATGGGCCTCATGTAAGTCAACCGTCTGGGTCCCAGTGAACACATATTCAGGGCCGGTTAAAATCTATCTGGGCAAACCCATGTAGGGCCACCATGGAAACCGCGGACAAAACCTTATGGGGCCCATAATGTTTGCCCTTGCTTATCCCATATGGGGCCCACCTAGGAGTGCTGGCAGGGACTGTACTCACTGTTGGGTTCTGCACAGAGAGCGCAGCAGGCCTAAATTCACAGTTTGTCAAAACATTTAGCAGGACTACAGGATTACATCAAAAAAATATTGTTTTTGAAAACTATATATTTTTTCCTCATTAGTTTAATTCTCAAGCTGTATTAAGTCAGCTGAGCTACTGGAAGGAACACAACAAATCTGCATTCACACATATAGCCAATCTACAATTCACTATCTACATGTTAAAACACACGTCTGTCGTGTCTACTCGGAGAGAAATCTATTTCCAGTAAAGGGCTTTCCCCCGCTTGCGTGCCACCACACCTCACTTGGTTGAGCTAGCAGCTCATGTGCTGAAGTGCTGCAGGGGCCTGGGTTTGATTCTGCCCTGGATCATTTCCTGTGTGGCTCGTGGCTTCCAGACTGCATTTATGCCAATACAATCAACTGTTTTTGCTCTTCATGTGGACTGTTTACACGCATGCAACCAAATCTCAAATGTGATTGGTCAGTACTCAGTACTGTACAAGACAACAAAACCACTGCAAATAAAGCCTCTAGTGAAAACAACAACAACAACAACAACAACAAAAAACAACTTGTCTATCACCTTTTGATTTTCTTCTTCTTCTTCTTATTTTTTATAGAGATTAAACTCTGGGTGACAAATGAAATCAAACTAAGTGCTGGACCACCATGGACCACCAGAACAGCTTCAGTGTGACTTTTAACTCTCCTGAAGTGATGAACACCACTCTTCACTTGGTGTGTTGATAATGGTGGAGAGTGACTTCCAAAGGTCAGTCCACAATTTCCCATGGGTGTTCACTTGGACTGAAATGAGGTGAAAGTGAAGATCATAGTGTATGATATTATTTCAGTTCTCATGAAACCGTTCAGTGATCCTGCTCTGTGCGTGTCATCCTTGGCGTGATCAAATGTTTCATAATGGAATAAAGGTGATCAATCAGAAAAACCTTTGATTAATTTGCTTTGATTCTTCGCTGTAAGGGGACAATAATCCACAGTCCTACATTGCCCTCAGTGTAGGACTCAGTGGTTTAGGTTTTTACTTTAATTTGTCACCTGTTCATGTGAGACTTTTATTTAGGAGCTTAATTCATAAAGCATACATCCTACATAAGTAGGATTATTTATACCATATTGATCGTCACTCGTGCCTGTTTTTGACACCAGTTTTCTATATTTTATTTCTGATCAAATATTCAGATTTCATGTCGGCCTCACTATGCCACTAACAAGTCCTGTGCTGTGGGTTGGGGGCATCGTCATCCTTGAAACAACCTTTTTGTCTGCTTTATAGGTTATAGGTAATTAAAATTTAGTCTTTAATTACCCTAATGAAAAAGAAATGATTTTTATTATTTTATTATTATTTTTAACTCCTGTCCTGTCAAGTCAAATCAACCCCTCCATCTTCAGCAGTTGTATTGTGCGGGCCCCTGCCCGCAGAGCCTGGTCTTCATTATGGATCAGGATGGGATCTCCTTCGGAGTCTCCAGCAGGGAAACTTTTCGTACCTCCCCCTCAGCCTGCCTGCTTGGTTCCAACAGCGCGTCGATGGTCAAAAGGTTCACATTTGGAGGCGCACAGAGGACCGGCGGCTCTCTACAAGGTAACACAAAGCAGCGTCTCTGCGCGGCTTTATTCCTTAAACAGTATTTGGAGCTTTTCACCGACAACCTGTGCGCCATCGATAAAATCAGGCCGAACTTTTTTCCATGGATGTTGCGCTGAGAGCTTCGCGCGTCGCTCAGCACAGATGAGCTTTTTTTCTGGTGTTCAGTTTTCTGCCTATTTCTGACTGCAGCCTTGCAAGCAGCGGTTAAGGTGAACAACTTTCCACAGTTATCAGGTGGAGAGAGGCCACAGGTTGCTGCCGTTTGTGTCTTATGAAGCCTTTCTGTCTTAATCTGCTGTAGTTGCAGTCATTTATCAAAAGGAAGTTACAGATGCAATGAAGACATTAAAACAGCTGTGAAACTGTAGTTATCTACAGATGGTTTGCAACATATGGTCATGAGCTTACAGAGGGTCGCTTTTTTTTTTGTTTTTTTTTTTTGTTTAAACGTCTCGCGGTGTGAATTAATCTCACTGACTGTTTTCCAGAGCGAGTCACTGTTTCCTGCACTGCAAAGATGATGAATACTCTTATTGAATAGTTTTTAAAGTCAAACCTTGAAATAATCCTCTTTTGTTTGGCCATGTCAAAGAGATGCATTACTTTAGGAAGTGTTTATCGATCAGCTGTGTGTGTGTGTGTGTGTGTGTGTGTGTGTGTGTGTGTAGGCAGACAGAAATGAAGGAATCCCCCCTCCCTCACAGCTCTGGGAAACACCAGGCTGCTGTGATTGCTGTGTTTGCATTCTTCTGCAGCCATTCCTGGCCAGCTTTTATTATGTCTAGTATAGCAAAGGTCTGTGGCACTTTCCCTGACACAACTGTCATGATCCTACTTATGGGTTTGGTGACAGAAAGCCTCCAGAATAGGATGAAGCTCCCACTGACCATCTATACGAAAAGGGGCAGATAAAAAAGGATAGGGTTGAAAAGTAGCTTGCACCTCTTTTCCATCAGGATGGTGTCGGATGGAAGGAGTTGTGTCTTGATACCTTTTGAGAACTTACCCGCATTTTAAAAGATTTGAGAAGCAAATGTTGCTAGCATTAAGCAGCAGTTGGCGTAAATTCCAGCAAACTGCGGACAGGTTTTTGTGGTAGCTCTTACTATACTTGATCACATCAGTGGTTGTAAATTTAGGACCAGTAATTTTGAGGACCCGCGATGTTGCCTCCTTTTCGGCACTAGCACCCGTTCTTTTTTGCAGCTGAAAGGAGTGGAAATGTGGATTGGACACCAACACTGTGCTGCTGATACAGGGTTGTAAGAGGGTAGAGTGTAATAAACAGTTGCCACAGAGTGAATAACAGCATTGCATTGATGGGGCCATTACAGGCCCCTACTTTATATAAATTTGGCTTCCATCTTGTGTAGTTCCCCTACTTTTTGGATCCATGTAATTATGATGGAGTCAGATTTTAACCACCCAATTATGATATATTTTAACATTCTCTAACAGGAATTTCCTCAAAGCCTTCTGAAACCTTTTTGAAAAATCATAGTGGAAATCCCAAATAAAGGTTTCTGATAGTTTCTTAACAGTGGATATGGTGCCAAGTTTGTGATTTATGTTTTGATGTTTTATATTAAAAATTCACGACATAAAAGGGGGAAAAAAAACAAAGCAAGTAGTGTTAAATATAAAACATTCAACGAGTTAAGCAGTTCAAATCTGTTAAGGTCATTCCATGTTTCCCTCATCAGATGTATTGTTCATGACTCACGGGATTACAGTGTAACTAACAGATGATGCAGGTCCTTGTTTGGAGCAGATTTACTTATTTCTGACAGCAATATTCATAACAAACTCCTGTCAGATTCATATACTTCATGTATGTCAGGCCAAGAACATAGCACTCTAAGTCTGATGTGTGCAGACATGACCTAAAAGCCAGGGAAAAATATGCCTCGTATCACTGGCGATGAATTCGATCTCTCCAAAAGTATCTTTTACAAAGAGAATAATGTGTTGTTTTCTGAGTTTTTTCAAACTGAGAACAGTATGGTGTAAAGCAGAATTAATTTGCGGCACATTCTTGGCTTTAAGTGATCTGTGATAAAATAACTGAAAGATTTTACTTTTAACTTCGATTTCTGCTTCCTGATGAAATGAACTAATGAAGTGACAACAATCACACTGAGTCTGAAACTGCAGACAAGAATCATTAGTTAAAGGAGGCCCTCAACTTTGGTCTCTACCTTGGTAATTACCTTAGAGAATGTACTTTTCTTAAAGTGTAATCACTTTCCAACAAACTCTACAGCCAAAGTGTTATGAGGCATCTCATGTATGTTCAGCGGTTAGATTGCTAGAGGTTGATTGCAACACATTATGAGAGGAATGTTTTTATGGAGATAATCACAGATGTACTAGAAATTTAGAAGCTGGGAAGATTCCAGGTTTCATCATGACAGCCTGCATAATGATTCAAAACAGTGTACTCCAGCTGATGATAATGAGGGCCATGTAGTCTTAATGTCAGAAAGATGGGGAGGCAGTAAAAATTGGACTCTTATAAGCTGAACTGCAAAGCCAGATGTTGGTCTGCTTTTATTTCGAGAAATAAACCCGTGTCTGTCTGTCTGTCCTTTCTGTCTTTTCCCCGTTTCTTGCAGAGCAGAGGTGATTCACGTAGGCAGAATGTGCCAGAATCCTTAAAGATAAACTAAAGGCTTTGGACGATACTCGATCGTTTTTTTTGATTGCCGTACGTATACCAGGCGCCATGGCTCAAGCTGAAGTAGCACTCCTGCGGTGCGCGTTGTTTTTTCTCTACCTGCGTGTCTGCTTGAGCCAGCTTGATTGCACCGGCACGGACTGTCCCCTGCTGGACAACTGTATTGAAGAAGTCCTGGAGAGTGGTGCCTGTTGTGCTACATGCTTACAAAAAGGATGCGCATGTGAGGGTTACCAGTACTATGACTGCATCAGTGCTGGATTCAAGAATGGCAAGGTACCCGAGGGAGACTCCTACTTTGTTGATTATGGGAGCACAGAGTGCTCCTGCCCTGCAGGCGGGGGTCGGATCAGCTGCCACTTCATCAGCTGTCCCGATATCCCACCAAACTGCATTGAGGTTTCAGAGCCTGCAGATGGCTGCATGCAGTGTGAACGTGTTGGATGTGTTCATGCTGGACAAAAGTATGAGGCTGGACACTCCTTCCATATTGACGTGTGCCGTGTGTGCCACTGTCCCAATGAAGGGGGGAAGTTAATGTGCTACCCGGTACCAGACTGTGATGCACAGAAATTTCATAATCCCATGTTAGCTACTCCCACAGAAGATAATACAGTCATCAGGCATGATAATTTCCCATACAGGTTTGACCAACAAGGCCACACAGAGCAATTTGCCACCCCATATCACCTTCCCAATGGAAATCTTCCTCTCTTTAAATTGCCACCACTTAAAGAGGAACCAGAAGACTACGATTATGGTCCTACAGACTCTCCAGAGAGCTACCCACAGTCCCTGGTCTTTCCCACTACATCCTCTCCTTCTTTTAAAAAAGGTCTATCCGTGTCCCAAGGCTCTGCCAAACCTGATCGAGCCTCTTCTCTTCAGAGCTTTGACAGGCAAGGCAAACAGGCACTGAGAGAACGATATGGAGTTCATGACCATCCTTCAGGCAGAGAGGAAGTGACAGAAGGTCCCCTGAGACTAGAGCAGAGTACTGACATGCCACAGATGCATGCCACATCTTCTTGGCAGTCCTCACTGGGTCTAACAAGTTTGCAAGGTGTCCTTTTTAATAATTTAAGGCCTCAGAAAGATTTAGACGATCCACTGCATGCCCACAAGAGTTTGGATAGTGTCATATTTCCATTACACAGAGAATTAGAAAGTGAAACGCACCCTGAGTTTCCACACGTGAGTTCCGAAAGTGCCGTTTATCATCAGCGAGGCACTGAAACTAAGGCACATCACAAAAGTACATCAGATAGTGTGGCACCCAGAGGTTCTATCAGTCAGACCAATGTGAGTCTTCCAGTAAGGGATACAGAGATCCAAGCCAATCAAGAAAGAGGATCAGATACAGTACATTTTCCACTGTATGCCATAGAAAGCTCAGAGGCTCCAGTCCATCCCCACACAAGTTCAAATGGTCAAAAAGAAATGGAGAGGCCAGTCACAGTTTATGATGAGGAAAGGTTGAATAATGAAGAGAAAGATGAGGAAAAACAGGAAGAAATAGTAACATTTCAAAATGTGCCTGGATCTGAAGTAAAGGATGTGCCTTACACAGCCAAGACGGTGCAACAAGAGAGAAGCAAAGAGGACTCAGAAAGCAGCATTCCAACCAGCATTTACGATAAGGCCACTATTGAGCCTGCCACTCCCTCCCAAAGGTGGCCTGAGTCCCTGACAACACCTGTATTCCATTTTATCACCACCACCCAGCCACCAATGAGAGTTAAACTGGATGAGAGTCAGCCCCGTGGAGAGCCAGATCAGATGCTGCTTAGCCTTCACAGTGAAGGCAGAGAGGAGGCAAAGGAAGGGGTGAAAGAGGCCGAGGAACATCGCCCTGTTTTGCTCATCAGACCTGAGGAGGGTAAGTCAAAAAGAATTTATGACGCAAGTGTTGGTACAGAATTGCTATTCATGTGCTTCTCTGGATCCTAGTTGATCCTTTTTTTTTGGATACAAACAAAAACAGCAGCACACCAGATGTGTTTCCATATGAAACTGGGATTCAAATTGAGGTTAAAAACAAAAGGAAGCATATACAGAATCATTTTTCAACTCTGCTAAAATACAGATGTGTTAGATGTCTACCTCAGCCAAGTGTAAAAAAGTTTTGTTTCCTTCCCCTTCTAAAAACAGTAACATGTAAGGAAATATTAAATGTATTAAAACGTATACTTATTAAGCAATAGCAAACTTTTGGGGAACTTTGTTTCAAGTCCCAAAGGAGGAGGAATCTTTCATAAAATGTACTGCTGTGCTCCTTCATGGGTCGGTGTCATCTTTCCAAAATTACCACTTTCCATTATGCTGTATCTTCGCATGTCTACCTGAATTAAATAGCAAATGAACCTCGGCAGGAGAGGTATCCAAAATTAGTCACGTCCCTTCTTCAATAAGTCTACTTCAGGCTTGGATCATTTACACCAGGGTTGTCAAACTCATTTTACTTCATGAGCTGAGTTAATCCGTAGTGGGCCAGACCAGTGAAACCATTAAATAATAACCTAATAATAACAACAAGAAATACTTCCAAAATTGCCCTGTTCTTTAATGTAAATAAGTACTCTTACATCCATGCAGTATTCTAATTTAATGAACAGTCCCTTTACAAAACAAATGATGAATGGCCTGAGATGTCAAGTTAATGTCATGTAGTTGGTGGTCACGTGACTGCAAAATCTAAATAGCTTAAGTCTTATTCTTATTTATTTTCTTATTTAAGAATTATTCTGTTGTAATTGTGGTTCAGCAAATCTCTGGAGAATCTAGCTGCCCTGCACCTTGTACAGGGGATTGAAAGTGAGCAGGAAATAGCCAGTTTGCCCATACCACTATTTGTATGTACAAGGTTTTCAAAAGATGTGTCAGTTACTGTATTTCATGCATAAATTGAGTCACATCTCTAATTAAGCACAATATGTTTTCACTGCATTCACTCGCTAACCTTCTCGATCCCTAATTTGGTACTTCATAGGTAATATGTGAAGTTGTTTTTGGCCATTTTGTCATTAAAGTATTGGATGTTTATTCCTGAGTGTTTAGGTATCTCATGTTGAACATTAGCGGGTAGGAAAATTTTTTTTTCATGTTAATTGCACATACTTGGGCTAACATCTATAGCACCTCATAAATCACAGGCACTTTACCTCTGAGAACTGTTTCTGTTATGCAGACTAGCATACTGCACCCGTTTTAAATACCACACAAATCATTTAACACCGTCTTCCTAAAGTATAGTTGTGCTTTCTCTGTCCTATTCTAAATACCCGGCTATATGTCATATTCATTTGGAAGGAGTGGAAACAGCCACAGGTCCCTTGGTATCAGGGCAGGCATGTAACTAGTGAGTTCATGGTCTGTCTGGAGTGGGAGTCAAATACTCCTCCCCTGGCAAACATCCTCTCACAGCAGTTGCACCCATCACCACCATCACTCACCCAGATCGCAAGGCCTCAGCTCCCCCACAGGAGGTTATAAATTCTGGTTGGCGGCCTGTCTTCAGTTGCTTTGATTTGAGATGTGTTTCTTTGTTGATAATGTTTTTGTGTGAAACATTTAGAAAGGTTATATTCCTGTATTTGTAACTTCTGCCCTCATATTCTTTTTTAAAACAATATCAGTTTATTTCCATTTTGTTTATTTCCGTTCAAAAAAGTGGAAACATTAAAAAAGAGACTAAAATGTGGCTACATTTTGAATGACAGTACTTGTTGATTACAGAGATGGTAGACTGCTACATCACTGACTGTTATATTTAGCTGGTCAGTGCCTTTCATATGGGATAGTTAAATAAGCCATGGCTGGTGCATGTGAGCTGTTTTTTGTTTTTAATGTGTTTGCAGCAGGAGCAGAACCAGATATTTGTGGCCTGAAGGGCTTACAGATACAGAGTTGCATGTGCAGTGTGGCTGCACTGTTGAAAAATGCAGGCATTGAGAAAATTAACAGTAAGACATGAACACTGTACAGTGATAAAACAATCCTGCAAAAGACAATTTCCACAATGTATTTTATATTCTGACTAAGATGTTGATTTAAACAATTTTCTGGCAAGATAAATGACATTTATTGATTCTGCGCTAAAAAATAGCAAACATCTCTTCTAGCTTATTCAGGAAAATTAAATATAATGATCAGTTACTTTTCTTTCAGGTTTTATAAATCAGTAGCTTTAAAGTAGGTATTTATTAGTTTATTCTTCTGAACATATGTTTACAAGCATCCCACACCATGGAGTTAGGGTGGGTTGTTAATTTATCATAATAATAATAATAATAATAATAAAAGTATAAAAATAAAAGTGTACAGTTTCACCAAACCTGAAGGTACCACAGGGCATGTCATAGTATTAGTCAGGGTAATTCATTAAAAAAGCTCCAAACGGGTGCCAGGGTGACTCAGTGGTTGAGCAGGCGACCATGGATGCTGCATGGAGGTGCGAGCGGCACAGGTTTGCGTCCCAACCTGTTTTCATTTACTGCATGTCTTCACCCATCTCTCTTCTCCCGCTCTCCCCTCTCTTTCTCGCTCTCTCTACTATACACTGTCAAATAAAGCTGTAAAAGGCCAAAAAGTAATTAAATTAAAAATTAAATTAAAAAATTTTACAACAACACACACACACCCAGTGAAGAGGCCCAGTTTAATGATTCACAGTAGTGGATAAAGCCTAGCAGACACCAATCAGGACTCCTGTCAATCAACGTGGCCATACTCATAATTCACATATCCGGGTGGATGAATTATAAAGAATTACTCCACTCGGGAAGCCATCCAGAGAGGACAAAACTGTTTTTGTAACAGGCTGTAAATATTCTTTTTAATGCTGTAAAGTTGGTTATTTTAACATGGGAGTCTATGAGGACTGATTCCCAGTTGAATCCAGCCACAAACGGCACCTGGAGGAACTGCAGTTTTTGCGCACTGGCTTCACTTTTCAGCTATGGCCTCTTCAGATCCACAGGAGTTGTTCCTTACTATCCATCAGAAAGAATGCACTTTGGCATAGGCTTCAATGATTGTATACTAGAAAGATTTATTCTGCTTTTGTGAGTATTAAAATAATGCAGTGATTTTTAGACTGCAAACAGGAACTGACAATGGGACCAAAATTGCAAAAAAAAAAAAGAAAAAGCAGCTTTTAGCCCACATCGTACTTTCTGCTTACTGATCAGTTGTAAAATTACACTTCCCTTTTACAGCTTTTGGATTATGTTAAAAGAAACAGAGCGTGTATGTTCTCCAAATTAAAATGAGTTATCAGTCAGTATCAAGACTCATCAAGCTATCCATTTATTTCCTGTTATTCCCCCTGTGTTAAATACTGAAGAATGTTAGCAGGCAGGACTGTAGATTGTTACTCTGTGTGTGTGTGTGTGTGCACGGGTGTGTGTGTGTGTGTGTGAATTCAGCGCACTTTATTCAAGCGTTTTTAATTGAGCATGTGGTTGATAAAATGATCAAGTTGTTCATCTATTAGTAGGCTGGTTTTCATCAGTATTTTAATGAAATAACGTGGCTGGATAATCACCGTGCACCACGTTTGATTTATTTTCAGGCCATTTACACAGTACTTCATTGTAATAAGGAAGAATGTGTGTGCAGCGGACATGTGCTGGATCACAACCTGATCCCAAAGTTTCCTTCCAGAATGACACATTGCCGTGTCCTCTGTAGCATATATAGGAGGATAAGCTGAGGAGAAGTTATCTGTCGGGGTGGCAAAATGCTTTTATTCCAGATAAAGTGCTTTCTCCAGATAGAAACGCTGCAGACTACAGACAGGTGGCTTCTGAAAGCCTTATAGTAAAGATAGAGGGAGGGCCAGGCAGGGCTGCTCTCCAGGCTGCTGATAATGAAGTTTATCAGCAGTGATGGCATATCGTATCAGGATAGCACCAGCAAAGCATGAAGGATTTGGCAAGTCTTTAACGTCTGACACAAGTGGGGTGACTTTCTTTTTCTTTTTCAAAAACTGTCTTTGTGGTTATCTTTTTGAAGTTGAAGTCCAAGGTTTTTCGTGCACATTATCTGTTAGAAAATCATGTGCTTATGTTTTGGCATTTGTGGTGCTTTTGTGAGTTTTTCTAAAAGTCACCCTAAAAATGAATGGATTACCGTTATCTCTTAGGGCTTGCTACCACACTCATATATTAACCACAATAAAGTAATTATTTTAAAATGAAGAAAAATCATTATGTATTTGCTAGTTACTAGTTAGATATGTAGCTTACTGTGTTTTTCACTTTTCAAGAATGCAGTTTAGCACGCTGCTGGTAGTGTTGTTGAATAACATGGTGGAGTGAAGTTAGTCAAGAACCAGGTACTTAAAGTGCAGCCATTTGTGCTGACTCCAGCTTCCTATTATAATGTAGCTGCTGTAGGATTTAATTCCTGAGTGGCAGTAATCCATGCTTTTAGGTATGAAAACATACTCGAATGTATGCATGTAAAGTCCAACGTAAAAACTGAAGAGACGACATTTTGCATTATGAAGCACCCCATCAATTTTCTCCAAAATACACTTTTTACAGAGGCAAGTGTGCTCAGCATGCATTGAGTTGTGTAAGTTACACTCTGCCAGTCAGATATCCTAAACAGACTATCAGGGAGATGAAGTGGCAGGTCAGTCAAACAAGGATGATTTATTTTGTCAGCGAGCTGCTTCACACTCTCAGTCCCTGGGCTCAGGTGAGTCAGTCCTGAAGTTGCTTTTCAAAGGTTACTGTCAAGATAAATCAGGCACAACGGCAACAGCTGTCTGAGTGTACAGTAATGTGGCTCAAATATCCATCTGTTACATCCCCACTTCCAGATGGGATTTGGGATTCCCCTGAGGTAAAAGATTCTGATTTGCAATGGAGATTATTTTAGAAATCCAAGGAACTTTGTACACATACATGTATTGTAACTGTGACAAATACTAGACTGCTTATATATATATTAATATAAATGATGAAAGTACATTTGCTAATCTAGCACAGGAAATATAGTTTGAGAACTGTGAGCAATTTTACCAGCGAAAGCTCAAAAGAAGTTTGTCCTTCATGCTGTAAAAGCCATTTTAACAGGAGTGCAGACAACAACCTGACAAAGACTGAGGGAATGGACACAGACTAAATACACTCACCACAGGGAGAAGGGTAATACAGCACAGGGGAGGGCAGTGAAGAGAACAAAGGAGGGAAGTAAAAACACAGAAAACCACAGAAAACAGGAAAGAATGGCAACCCACTCAGACAACAGGACAACAGGATAGCACAGACGCAGGACACACTGAAAACAGAGACACTTACTTAGTGTCGAGACTTAGAATAATAAGCAAGGATCATTAAAAAGATCATGACAAAAATTTTGCTTTTGGCAGACTTGTTTTAAATTAGAAACACAGAAAAAGCTGTGTGATATGGTATTGTGGTAAAGTTTCATACATTATATCATCCAGGAATGTATTAAAGAAAACTTGATACTGACTTCATTGATGCAACCTGCTCACTCGCCACAGTAGCTAAAATCATGTGTGTGTGTGTGTGTGTGTGTGTGTGTACAAAATAGTTGTTTGTGTTCAATAGTCTTCTCTTTTACAGGCAGTTATGGGGACATGCGTTTGGGGATATGTTGTTGGAATACCAAAAGTGGCCACTGGCAAAAATTTGCAGCAGGACTTGGAGACCATTTGTACCAAACTCTCTTAAAGCTTCCCAGGTGTTGCCAACTTAATTTTTCTGGATTTGGTAACTTTGAAGACCCCTTTCACATTTTTTGTCACAAAACTACTAACTTTTGACATTTTTCCCTATTTTTATCTCATGTTTTCAATTTATTTATATTGCACCAAATCACAACAAACAGTCACCTCAAAATATTGTAAGGTAAAATCCTACAATTATTACAAAAACCACAACAATCAGATGACCACATATGAGCAGCACTTGGCGACAGCGGGAAGGAAAAACTCCCTTTGAACAGGAAGAAACCTCCAGCAGAGCCAGGCTCAGGGAGGGGCAGCCATCTGCCATGACCACTTTGGGGAGAGGAGAGGGAGATGAGGCAAAAGACACACTGTGGAAGAGAGCCAGAGATTAATGATTAAATGCAGAGCGGTGTATAAACACAGAGTGAAAAGAGGTGAATGAAAAGGAAACACTCAGTGCATCATGGGAACCCCCCAGCAACCTACACCTATTGTAGCATACCTAAGGGAGAGTTCAGGGTCACCTAACCCAGCCATAATATAAGCTTGATCAAAAAAGGAAATTTTAGGCCTAATCTTAAAAATGGAGGGTGTCTGTCTCCCATGTCCGAACTGGGAGCTGGTTCCACAGAAGAGGGACCTGAAAGCTGAAGGCTCTGCCTCCCATTCTACTCTTAAGTATCCTAGGAACCAAATGCCAGTATTTTTCGATGAATGTGCTTTCATCGAATGGTGGCTCTGGACTGACTGAATTAGTATTTCTCCATCCATCCGTTCTCTTCAGCTTATCCTGTTCAGGGTCGCGGGGGTGCTGGAGCCTATCCCAGCTGTCACAGGGCAAGAGGCAGGGTACACCCTGTACAGGTCACCAGCCTGTCGCAGGGCTAACACAGAGAGACAGACAACCACCCACATTCACATCTATGACAATTAAGAATCTAAACCTAACCCCACTAACTGCATGTCTTTGGACTGTGGGAGGAAACCCACACAGACACTGGAAGAACATGCACACTCCACACAGGAGACCCGGGCCGAGGTGGATTCAAACCCAGACCTTCTAGCTGTTTTTGTAGCTGTGAGGCCACCGTGCTGCCAAATTTAATATCTGATCAACATTTTCGTGTATAGCAGTTTAAATTATGCAGGATTTACCAGTGCAACTCTTTTTCATGAGTTCTCCACAGAGATATTTTAAATTTAAGGTTAATTTAGATTCATATTAATGAGACTGCATCAGCTTGAACCAAAGCTAGTCTGTCGGATATGCTTAGCCTGAATGTTTTCTTCACTTTCATTTTAAGAGAATGACAAGATCTAGGAGAAAAGACTGAAGGCTCAAGGGTGGATGAAAACACAAACAGAAAAAACCCGCAGCCGAAAGCAGAAAAACACACACATACACAATTTACACCTTTTTGTTTTAGAGTTTTAATGATTTGGAAAGAAAAAAGACACCACCTTGCAAACACTTTCTACAATGACTTTTAAGAGGCCTGTTGGGCCAAGTTTCAGCTGTGAGCTAACAGTCACAAAAGGCTTTGCAGCCAGTTGGTGACTAAGCTAAAGAATGACAGAAACATGCAATCAAGTATATTACTGCTGGTTTGTCAGCTGCTTGTTTGGCTTGAGAAAGAAAATTCTCAGCCTTCCTTTCAGAAACACTGGTCGCCGGGAACATCTTGACACTAATAGCTGGGGACTGTTTGCTCCAGTGCACAGTGCAGTCTGGAAGGTGCATTGGAAAGTCTGAAATCTCTGCTTCGAGTGCAGTAATTGTTGAGTCACTGGTATTCATCAACAACCAAATACATTGGGTTATTATGGGAATCTGTTGTAGCCATTATTTATTACACCTTAAAAATAAGATGCCCAACAGGAGTCCCTATGGATGTCTGAGATCCAGGTTCAAGGTCCCACACAGTCCCCAGAGAAAAAGTGCAATCAAAATGCCAATCACACTCCCGGCACTGACAGATAGGATGGTCATGGAATATGCTTCTCACAATCTGGAATGCTCACAGCTGTCCAGCCAAAGCACCATTATTTGTATCATCATTTTAACAGAATCTCTTTCAGCTCCGTGTGCTGTGCTCGTCTTCACATGTTAAATTAATCCGAGATAAAGGTTTCCGTCTGCGCACAGCTAATTACACTTCTTTCTCTTCCATATACAATAGCAAACACTGAGCCTGAGTACTTTAGAAAAGAATGTGACTTAAGTCAAAATTTTTGGACCGTATTCAAGCAGTGGATTATTCACACAAACACCGGTTTGTATGTCTTTGTTGCTGGTAGAAGTGATTTACCTCTTTAAAGTATTACCATGAAAACTGTTCCAAATGAGTTATACAGTATAGCACATGATGACTGATATATGAAATGGTGTACCAGATGTGAGTTTGGCTGAAATAACTGAGACTGACGTCAGTGGACAATTAAATTACATCTCATCACTTACACCGGTCTCCTGCAAGAGCACGGATCAACTGCAAATGTTGACTTCCTTTATTTTAATATAAGAGATTAATCTGTGCCAACACTGGCGACTTTACTGTGGTTATTTCCGATTGTGTCATGTTTATTAACACTGTAGCGGCTGATTTATACTTCTGTGGTGAACCTTTGTAGAGCTTTGTGGCATGAATTTTAGCTGTTGAGTAACATGTTATCTTAACCTCACCTGGTTCAGTGTTGCTGTGAGGGGAGGAGTCTGAGTCCTGCCTGCAGTGAAGGTTCAGCAACCACAAAAGAAACCAAAATGTTTCATTTTTGAAGCTTAAAAACTGGGACGGACACAGCTCCTCTTTTCCTCACAAGTTAATTATCTCTGCTCTATTTACTTCATCCACTGTAGCAGTGATGGTGTGCACGAAAAGGGACCTCACAACTGCCGGAGTGTGCTGCACTTTGGTGTCACTAAATCAAGTGAGCTTGCTGTGGGCTCGCAGGGAGATGCTGCAACAGCTTTCTGGAAAGAAAAACAAAAAAAACTTTGCAGTCGCTTTGCTTCCTGTTTCAGCTTCTTTGACCTGTGACAGTGCAGAGGTTTTTTTTCTGAGTGGTGATGCTGACCTTTCAGGAGACGACTGCAGTGAGCCTAGAGCCCTGTCAAGTGCCAGTATAAGGGGTGATGGGATTGTGGTGATGTCACAGTTGGTGCAGTTACCATAAGCGAGGCTTTACCCAGCATGCTGTTTGATGGTGTAATCTTAAATGGGCAGTTGTTAGTGTTAGTAATAGTTTATGTTTTGCCCTGTAGACCGGTATAGAAGTACATCCAATGCCCCCCCCCCCCCCAAAAAAAATAATTATTTACACAGTGTAATTTTTATGGACAGAATTTCTAGGCGTAGCCAGGTGGCGGAAGGCTTCTTCCTTGGTGGCCTCAGAGTCTCATCTCTGCTTTTTGCAGATGATGCAGTCCTGTTGGCTCCATCAGGGGGGGGCCTCCAGCTCGCAGTGGAACGGTTCGCAGCTGAGTGTGAAGCGGCTGGCATGACAATCAGCGTGGTGAAGAGGGAGCTTAGCGTAAAAGCGAAGCTCTCGATTTACCGGTCGATCTACGTCCTACCCTCACCTATGGTCACGAGCTTTGGGTAGTGACCGAAAGAATAAGATCGCGAATACAAGCGGCAGAAATGAGTTTCCTTCGGAGATTGGCTGGCCTCTCCCTTAGAGATAAGGTGAGGAGTGCGGCCATCCAGGAGGGGCTCAGAGTAGAGCCGCTGCTCCTCCACATCGAAAAGAGCCAGTTGAGGTGGCTCGGGCATCTGATTAGGATGCCTCCTGGCCGCCTCCTGGGTGAGGTGTTCCGGGCATGTCCCACCGGAAGAGGCCCCATGGTAGACCCAGGACACGCTGGAGAGATTATGTATCTCGGCTGGCCTGGGAACGCCTTGGGGTCCCTCCGGATGAGCTGGAGGAGGTGGCTGGGGAGAGGGAAGCCTGGGCTTCTCTGCTTAGGCGTCTGCCCCCGCGACCCGGCCCCGGATAAGCGGAAGAAAATGGATGGATGGATGGATGGATGGATGGACACAGTGTCAATCAAGTGATGTGTAGCTTGTGAAACAGCACTGAAAATGCTTCTTTTTGGTAATCACAAGGTAAAGTGAAACCATCGATTCAAAGAATCTGGTCTTCAGACTCAAACCACTGTAGGTGGTGGGTATCTGTGATTTTCCATATTGTTTTACTGCAGCATCTGTATTAATTAAATGCTAAAATCCTAAGAATGATATCCCTTCTATTTTTACATTTCTCCAACACATTTTAAAAATTCTATTAAAAATCCAATCAAATTGTCATCAGCAAAATCAATTACATTAGGGGGAGCTATTAAAACATCCATAGCCCTGTGGTCTACAGTAATGTTGAGGCAGCCCTGACCACACCTGCCTCAGTGTGCCTCTTCTTCCAGTTTCTAAATATAAAAATTTTAAATACTCACAAATGACTTTTTTTCATTGCAGAAATAAACAAATACAGGAGTTAGAGTCATTAAGATATTTGCAGTGTGTCCTTGGCTCTGCTGCTTGCAATTTAAAGCGACACTGTTTATATTGTCCAAATGCTTCGCCGAACACCATTCACTGGGGCCCCTGGAATTATGATTATTTATACTGACTACTACAGAATGGTAAAATAATTAGTGCTGGAGGCTGAGAGGGACACATTTTTTCTTCTTCTTTTTGGGGGATAGGCACAGGATTTTAGATGACTTCCATTTAGATGCAGTTAAAGCAGCAACATCTTTCTACAAGTGAAACTCTATTTTTACTCACTGCTCTCATTAGTTTGTATAAAATAGTTGTGATTCAACAAATGCAGCTTTTTTGTTCGTAATGAAATGAGCCTCTTGGACGCAGAAGCTGATACATTTTTATAGATACCGCTTCTTTGGAAAATTGGGTAAATAGCACGAGATGAGACAGAAACTATAACTGAGCTGACAGAAGATTTGAACACAATTAAGTTGCTTTACACAAATATCTTCAGTGACCTGCAGTACTTTTATTTTTCCAGGCAACAAGGCATCAGTTTCTTTTTGTCCTCCCATGCAAAATAAAGTGGGAGGATATTGCCATCATAACATCCGTCTGTCCAGTTTTACTTTTCCAGTCTATAGACTCCAAAACCACAAGGAGTTGAGCCAAGAACTTTTTTACCATGGGAATTTTTTTGTCTGTTCCAGGATGCGGTGTATCCACAGAATATAAGTTTCTTACAGCAAGCTTAAATTGGGTTTGATTTAATGAGCATTGTTAATATTGCTAATATTGTCCTTGGTTCCCACTGCAGTTTGGCATATTACTTAAAACAAATCTTCCATTCTTTAACAAGGCAAACTGGAGCAGATTAAAACATAATGTTATCGCAGACTCTTGCTGCACTCCTCCTGGATGCCTTCACTTTTCTGCACTTCTTCCTGTCTGAAGAATTGTAAAATATTATTACATATCTATAGTTATAATCTAAATATTTACTATTAGCTGACAATGACAAGTGATGGAGGATTTTTAGAACCATTCCTTTAGCAAAAGTAACAATAAAGCACTATGAAAACACCTCACTATACTAAACTATATTACTGGCAAACATACAGTGGCTTGCAAAAGTATTCATACCCCTTGAACTTTTCCGTATTTTGTCACATTACAACCACAAACATAAATATATTTCACTGGAATTTAACCCCTTAACTGGCAGCAAAAAAATCACCTGAAAAAACTACATAACACCCTCTAGTTATTATTGGCTCTGAACAACCCATTTCATGGCCTGTTAACCAGACCGGTCTGGTCCGGGCCGAATGAAGTGCATTTATATGGCACGCTAGACCCGCCCATTTTGATTGACACCTCATTCAGCCAATCGTGTTAAGAAATGGGTTTCCCAGAGCCAATGATAATCAGCGGGCATCACGTAGCTTTGTCAGGTGATTTAGTGCAGCTAGTTACATGATTGGCCGAATGAGGTGTCAATAAAAATGGGAGGGTCTAGCCTGCCATATAAAGGGGACTACAAACGGCCCGTCACCGGGCCCTGGATTAGATGGAGAGCGTTTGTGAACAGCAGTTTTCAGATCTTGCCACAAATTCTCGATTGGGTTTAGGTCTGGACTTTGACTGAGCCATTCTAACACATGAATATGTTTTGTTTTAAACCGTTCCATTGTAGCCCTGGCTTTATGTTTAGGGTCGTTGTCCTGCTGGAAGGTGAACCTCTGCTCCAGTCTCAAGTCTTTTGCAGACTCCAACAGGTTTTCTTCCAAGATTGCCCTGTATTTGGCTCCATCCATCTTCCCATCAACTCTGACCAACTTCCCTGTCCCTGCTGAAGAGAAGCAGCCCCAGAGCATGATGCTGCCACCACCATATTTGACAGTGGGGATGGTGTGTTCAGAGTGATGTGCAGTGTTAATTCTCCGCCACACATAGCGTTTTGCATTTTGGCCAAAAAGTTCAATTTTGGTCTCATCTGACCAAGCACCTTGTTCCACATGTTTGCTGTGTCCCCAACATGGCTTTCTAGCAAACTGCAAACGGGACTTTTTATGGTTTTCTTTTAACAATGGCTTTCTTCTTGCCACTCTTCCATAAAGACCACATTTGTGCAGTGCACGACTAATAGTTGTCCTGTGGACAGATTCCCCCACCTGAGCTGTGGATCTCTGCATTTCGTCCAGAGTCACCATGGGCTCTGTAGTCAATAGGAATTCATTCTGCGATCCCACCCACACCAACACAACACGGCACACAGCCATAACAAATGGTACACATGTTTATTCTGAACCATTTTAAGATATTCAGATCTCTGGAAAACCAGTTTAGCAAATGTTAGCATCCAAAAAGCCAACAACTTTGTTAATGTTCTTTTCTACTTTAATGATTGTACTGCTTTAAATTACAATACAAATGCAAAATCTGAATGCAGACACAATACCATAAACTTCATATAAAATATTGTGGTTATTTGGATCACTGGTGATTCAGACCTTACAGGGTTTAAATAGTGAGCATTAGCCCACTTGGGGACAAGTTGTTGTTTCTAGTAGTGTTCCCTTTGCTAAGAGGTGGCAGAGTAAACATCCTTATATGATACAGCACAGGTTAACTGCAGTATGCTGGAGCCACTCAGAGTACCCCATGTAAAGGTCTACATTTGACCCTTGCCAGATCAAGCGACTGAAGTCACAAGGTCAAAAGGAAAACCTTTAAATGAAGTCCGCTAGGCTCTGCAGCACCCACATGAGCACCCATGAGATCTTCATGTGCCCAGATTTTTGTTTCTTGTTTGAAGCATGTGTGTGTGTGTGTGTGTGTGTGTGTGTGTGTGTGTGTGTGTGTGTGTGTGTGTGTGTGTGTGTGTGTGTGTGTGTGTGTGTGTGTGAGGGAGAGAGAAAGAGAAAGTGGCATAAATGAGAGGGTTGTATTATTGCTTTAGACCCAAAGAGGCATAAGCATGCACTACAAACCCCTACAGCTCTTGCATACTGTTGTCCATGGATAATGCTGCCGTTTCCCTAAGCATTGCTGTTCACTGTGTGAGCCCGACCCACTGTATGACCCCAATCACCAAACAATACCCCATTCTCTGCAGCTAAGCACACAGACTACACAGATGACTACTTGGAAGTGCTGTCCACTAAATATTTACTTTGGGATATGCTGGTGTAATGGCTGTTCCGATATTTACGTAGTGAGCCACATCCTAACTTGGAGTGATCCCATTTATGACACTGTGACATAGTGACAGAGCACAATGTAAGGACACGTAAAAGGACCTCCACTGGCTCTGATGTTGTTTCTTCATCACAGAGAGGACTAAAGCTCAGCTCTGGAAATCAGAGACAATTTTTTTTTTTTTTTAATATTATTGTTATTCCCAATATCTGAAGATGCCTTTTAAGATCTGCATTCAGAGCATCTGGAATAGATGTTGTGAATAATGCATGATATTGATTTTCATCTCCTGTTACATTTCTTGCATATCTGCTTGATGGCTTTCTTTTACATATCTTAAGTGGATCTGTGAAAGCTTTCCATCTGTCAACTTGCTGTCTTTCACTTTGTTCTCAGCTCATGTTAGGGCAGAATTGCTTGTCAGGAAGCAAATCATCTAAATAAAAAATGGATGACGACGATATAGTTGGCTCCTAATGGTAAATGGACTGATACTTGTACAGTGCTTTTCTACTCTTAAGTGAGCACTCAAAGTGCTTTACGCTTCTGCTCATCTGGGAATGTGGAGAGATGGTTGAGTCTGATTTTGGTACTACACCAGCTACTGCATTTTCAGCGGCGCCTGCCAGCAGTAAAATGGGGGCATCAGTTAATCATGCAAAAAATGCATTTGTTTGTGTTGTAGGACTTCATCATGAGACAGAGTCAGCAAATGCTTGGATCTGCTGTTAATTGCAATAAAAAAATCTTTTTTTCTTCTAGATGAGGAGTAGGGGTAATTGGGGAAACAGAAGATTGTTATTTTTGCAGCAAACTTGACAACAAGTGTTGGATCATAATGGGAACACGTGAAACAGACAGTTGAGTGAGAAGTATCCCATTATACTGTGGTGAGTGCCTTTTTATAAAGGAAACCACCCTTAGGTCATATACACACCCATGGCATATCAGGTGTGCATATGACGTAATGCACACCTCCACATTAAGAAATACAAACTACTAGCAGAAATGACACAGTCTTATCAGGGTGACTTACATCAGGAAGTGGCCAGTCTGTTCAGTGCCAACTGCCATGCTGTCAGCCTTTGATAACGTGCATTAAGTCCACCATTTGTTAGGCTTCCATTGCTCATATCTTGCATCTGAAGATTTTCCCTCACTGCATCCATATCCTGGAAACTGCCCAGCTGATCAATCCTGGGAGCATCCCCCACTTCTGTGCCCCCCCCCCACCCCCCCCCCCCCCCCCCACCCCAAGTAAATTCAAAGACCAAATATTGTCTGAATTTGTTGTAATAGCGCTTTGAGTGCTCATACTGAGTAGAAAAGCGCTATATAAGAGCTAGTCCATTTACCATTTACCATTTAACTCCTCAGTCTCCTACCCTGAGAGCTAGCCTGATAGCACCTTTCCATTTTAACTCTACCCTTATCAGTGAGAAGACACAGGATATGCTGAGAATCAAAAATAAGGTCAGATAAATAAAGATGAACATGTAACTGGCCCACACTTTGGAATCAGTGTATTAGTCTGTTACTTGTTCCTATTTAGCAGATATGAGTATCACACAAGCACAGTTTATGGATGCAGCTTTTCTAACCAACTTGCATTAGCTGATAACTTAGTAGACCTCCCTCTATCCAGATATCCATACTTCTGGCTCTAAAAAGCCCAGATAGCAGGGGCCAAAAACTAATGTGGGGCTTCAAAAAGCGGGATCCAAAACCAGTGGATTATGTCACAGTGGCTGTGTCCATATTTTATAGACATTCTATGGTAAGAATATTAAACTTAGACTTGTTTAATGTAAAGTGATTTAGTTCACAGAGGGAAGAAATGCATTGAGTCAAAACAAACATAATAAAGCATTAGCATTAGCTTTTAAATATAAAAGTGAGTGCTGACTAAATTAAACAATGCAGGTGCACAGCATCTGTGGTTGTCATGTCTGCCTGCAGCTCTGTTAAGATTAGGAAGTATTAACAGTTCTCAGTGTGCTTAGCACAGACAGTATGTGCTGTTAGGGCTATGTAGCCAGTGCAGGATTAATTTGCTAGGGAGCCGGGGGGGCTGCGTTCTCTCAGTTTTTGTGCATTGTATGAATGTGTTGTTGGGTTCAATTACTCATCAGACCATTTGAAACTCTATTCTTAAAGTGTGCTTTAGTTTAAAGTGACTACCATCTGTGTTTATACTAACAATGTACCAAAGACCATATGGCAGTGTGACCAGGATTGCTCATAGCAATGAACATGCAAATCCAGCAGCCTATCAGCTTTTTGGGTATCAAGGTTGCCGATATGCTGTTTTTACTCTTCTTTCCCAAATACATATGAAGGGCTCATGTATCAACCTTCTTACCATGATATATTACCCCTGAGGCATGAAGAAAAGTCCACAGAGAATTAAGCCACAGTTAAGCTGAACCAAAGTACCAGAGTACTTCTTTTGTCTCAACAATTCTGGGTGTGTCTCTGGACTCAAAGTCCGACAGTTTTCCCCACCATCACATAAAGCCTTACATAAATGTTTCTCAATATAAGTATATTCACAATTTGGAGGAACTTGTGGACATAAAACCAAAGGAACACAAGACATAATTTTATCATCTAAAATTAATAACTAAAATTAATGTTAGTTGAACTTAGAAATACTTATTTCCCTCACTCCCGATAGCATGTGCTAACTTTTTGCTTTTACAGAAGCATCTCTGGCTTCTTGATAAATACAAGTTCAGTACTTATTCTTACTCTCCTATTTTTTGGAGAAATATATCTGGCATTTTAGCTGCTAAATGCTCTATTGCTTTTGCCACCTGGTTGCACTGTTTAGGGCAGAGTAAGGAACATTAACACTTTCAAATACTACCAAAACTCTTCACACTGCTATGATTGGCAGGTCTGAGAGTTTTGCATTTTGTTACCAAGCTGGTCAGCGCTCTCCAACTCTTTTCAAACTGTTTTCAAGGCCACAGCTGAGGCCTCATCCCGACTGCTGCTGCTGCTGCTGGATTCCTCCCAACGTGAGCCTTCCTGATGCAGACTGCTTTGAGCATAATGCATGTTGACAGAGGAAGAATGTTCCAGAATATAAAGGAAATTACTCATTGCTGACTTTTGCTGTGAATACGTTTAGAGCTTATGCACCACATCGGTGTTGTACTGCAGCAGTTTATCACATTTGCGCCTGTTTGATGTAGACTTACAAAGACGGCAGTGAATTAAACTTTTAGGTCAAATTTGGAACAATGACTTGAATTTTAAGTTGGAGATGCCCTGTTGTCTCATATTCAGAGGAAAACAGCAGCACTGATTTCCCATGAAGCAGCTGGAGACAAACCCAGGGGTGCCGCTATGGAGAGGAGGCTGTTGATGGCCGTCTGGGGCTGACACGAAAAGGGTTGACTGGGGGTTGGAGGCCTGATGGGAATGCTGGGCATTGCAGGAGATTAGCATTTCTAAGTAATGAAGAATAACTGTAGAGAGCAATAACAAAGTTGCTAGCGTCACAAACAAAAGGCAAAGTTTGAGTAAGAAGCACGGCATCTCTAGCTTTGTCTCTTTGAAAGGCAAAGCAGAGCTGTACAGGGGTTTTGTTTTTGATTTTCATCAAACCACAACTCTGACTCAGTGTAAGGACAGGCCTTTAAACCCCCACGGTTCGTTATGTTCTCATCTGCTTTACAGATGAAACCCTGGGGGCTGAGTAGAAGAAGAAAGGCTGAGAAGAAATGGAAATGATCACATATCACTGTGGTTAAACCTTACATGAGGTTTGTTGGGAACTTTAATGATCCTTACACTGACATTAAAAATGTATTAAGAGAAGACTGTTGGTCATGACCTTTGATCACATAACCTTGAAGAGATGCAGAAATTCCTCAATAATGCGCCAGTTTTACTGGCAGCACAAGATGCAGACACAAAATATTTCATCGAAAATCGCACCGATCGCTTCGGCTGAAATTGAAAAGTGGCTTCTCTGCAAAACAACGGTTTGAAATGGTTGGCAGGTGGGATCTTTGGCTAGCAGTGTCATCCTCCCACAGAAAACAGAAAATGAACATGTAGAAAGTGAAATGGAGACCTTCTGTGAACATGTGGAGCTCTTTCCATCTTCTGGGGTTTCCCTAAAGTCTTTTATCACAGTTCTGTGACAGAGTAATAATTTGAAGTGAAGTTGGTTCCAATAAATCTTATTATCACTTATCCATCATTGCATGCTAGTCTGACCCACTGAACTAAATGCCTGTCTGGAATAGATATGCTAGGATAAGAGGAGGGGATGAGTTATTGGAATACGGCCCAACTTTTAGTTCAGTGAAGAAAAAAATTGATAAAAAAAAGTTTCCCAAACTGAACAAACTGCTTCAAATATGAAAACACTGGTGGTGCTAGGGCCATGTATTGTCTGTGATAATGCCTAAGAGGAAGGGGCTATGTTCCTCTATCACTCTACTCTGGGTATAAAAGTATAAGAGTTGAGAGCACAACATAAATGTCAATACATAAAGATTCTGGGCTTTGCTTAACAAGTTCTTCAGTGGTGGTGGTCACTGTTCAGTTAATCTACTTAAACATATTAGACAGTAAATTAACTATTTATAATACAGTTATTATGAAAAAAAATAGACTGTGCTCCTGATAAGCATGTCAGCATTATTAAATATTTATCATCTTCATTAAATTCCTCCCACACTCACCTGGACTCTGCACGTCACAACGTAAGTGGACTGATACAGGAGAGCAGTTACAGTGTAACAGCAGAGAGAAATGTGAACGTTTAACCTTCATAAAACTAATATTCAATAATAATCATGGCTTCACATATTGTAATGAATGGAGAACTCTCTGCTGGTAATGTGTGGTTATATAGACTGTTCACATTACTGGGATGTCAAATATTGGATACTAGAAGCTGGTTTTACCAGCGTGACACTCTGGGTTGTGGCATCAGAAGATGGATCTGCCACTTCTGGAAATGAAGGGGTAATTTAACCCAAACTATGATCTTTTCCTTAATCTAAAAGTAGTGGATTAGTCAGTTGGTCTGTTGGTTCATAACATTT